>NW_027283939.1:0-29704 GCF_046629955.1 Centroberyx affinis | reverse complement strand
TTGACAACATTACACACTGACAGTGAAGTCTAACTCGCTCCGTTAAAATTCATTTGAAAATGTTTCACTTAATGTGTAAATACTCTGAACTTCTGTCACTACACCTTTAAAAAAAAACATCACATGTACCAAAAATATACTAAAACTAGAACTGAAACTAAAGGTAACACTTTACAATAAGGGTCACTAAGTTAAGCTTAATAAGCATTAACTAACCCTTAATTAGCAGTTAACTAATGTGTCTGGTAATCATTTACTAATGGTGTTCATGTTAACTAAGGTATTAATTTATACATTATTTAAGTCATCTTTATAAACTATTAAATAATGTATAAATTTATACCTTAGTTAACATGAACACCATTAGTAAATTACACATTAGTTAACTGTTAATTAAGGGTTAGTTAATGCTTATTAAGCATTAACTAACCCTTAACTTAGTGACTCTTATTGTAAAGTGTTACCAAACTAAATAAAACCTAAACTAAAGTGAGTAAAACGAACTGAAACTAAACTGGGGGAGAAAAAGAGAATTGTGCTCTCCATAAGACCATGACATTCTTACTTGTATATTGAAAATGCCTTTATTATTATTATCTTGGCTTGTCCATCGAGGAGGATGACATCATACATGTGGATGTCTAACACGCGTGTAGCGGCTTACCTGGCCTTCATCGGGGGGGAGAAATGGGAGAAAAAAAATATCTGTAAAGAAGAAGTAGAAGAACTAATGAACAAGCCCAAACGATAACATGCTGTACTGTAAATATAATCTATATTTCTGCTGTGGAGACGATAAAGCTCCAATCTGCTGCCTGACAGGAAGCAGTTTCCTCTCCGCTATCAGACTGGGACAAAACAAAATGACATTTAATATTCTGATACATGTGAAAGCAGAAGGCCGGCACCCAGCTCCTTATCACAGCCGACAGGGGAAAACAGAAAAATCAGTTTCTGCTCCTGTTTTACCTTTTTTTCTTCTTCAAGGAATGAATCCAGTAAACTGTCACAATGTGTAATAATCAGCTCTCTGTGTGTTTTTAAAAGGAAATTAAAGACCTATCTTTTTAATCTGGCTTTTAATTTGGAGTAATGCTATAGCCTTAGTTTTTAAGTTCTAATCATTGTTTTTTACTTTTATCCCTGGTGATTATTTTATTTTATTGACTCTTATTTATTGATTTTTTTTATTGTTGTAATTTTGCTATGTGAAGCACTTTGGTCTGTATGCGTGTATGAAAGGTGCTGTATAAATAAAGTTGAGTTAATCACTATTTTATTTGTATAGCACTAAATACTCAAATTCAGATTCACCAAACACATAACAGACAAAATCAATGAATAAAGACAGAGAATAAAACATTTCAAATAGGGAGAAAGACAAGAAAGTTAAAATTAAAAGACCAGGAGGCCGGAAGAGAGTTTAAAGATTAAAAGCAGATTTAAAAAGGTTTAATGTTTTAAGGGTTTTTTTTTTTTTATGTGGAGAGAGAGGAAGAGTCTCTGATGTCCTTTGGGAGACAGTAGAGTAGAGTAGAGTTTAATATTTCTTCCTCAGCGGCGGTTTCTGTCCGTCAGAGTCGGTTTATTTCTTGGAGGAAGTCGACAAAATGACACTCAGGGAACAAAACCTGGTTTGGCCTTGATGCAGGTTTCACAGTTTGGTTTTATTTATTTCTGACCTGGATCTTCACTCTGAGGCTGGATCACTGTGGGTCAGCTGATACTGAGCTCTGAAGCCTGATACTGAGCATTTTTGTCTTGAAGCTGGGGCTGCAGTCGAGACCGCCTTGGTCGAGTCCAAGTCCAGATCGAGTCATTGGGGAATTTGGTCCGATTCAAGATCAAGACCGAGGGGGGTCGAGACCGAGTCGAGACCAAGACCTCCTCCTCTCTCCTCTCCCCTCTCCTCTGCTCCTCCTCTCCTCTCCTCTCCTCTTTTCTCTCCTCTCCTCTTCTCACCTCTTCTGTCTCCTCCTCTCCACTTTCCTCCTCTCTCCCCTCCTCTCCTCTCCTCTCTCCTTTCCTCTCATCCTCTCCTCTTCTCTCTCTCCTCCTCTCTCCTCTCCTCTGCTCCTCCTCTCTCCTCCTCTCCTCTTTTCTCTCCTCTCCTCTTCTCACCTCTTCTGTCTCCTCTCCACTTTCCTCCTCTCTCCCCTCCTCTCTTCTTCTTTCCTCTCCTCTTCTTTCCTCTCCTCTCCTCCTCTCCTCTCGCCTCTCCTCCTCTCTCCTCTCCTCCCCTCTCTCCCTCCTCTCCTGATGCACCTTTACTTAACTAGAAGTGGATTCATCTATTTCACCGACTTTTTCTTACTGCTCCACAACCACATGCTGCTCTCAGCAAAAAAGACAGAGAAAGACAGAGTGAGAGCAGGAGTAACGTTACATATGGACATGGTGAGGTTTTTTTTTTTAATCAAAACAAAGTCATTGGTTGGGTAGTTGGCATATCACCAATCAGCAGTCACTAAACCTTTCGGTGGACGCATAACTTTATCGACTGTGAAAATTGTATCATTCGCTTGCTGGTCACTTTCTTAGAAGAGATTATAATTATAAAAACAATAATATTATATAACGTTAATTCATCCGAGCGTCAAAAATCACTGCTCTAGTCTGTATATAAAAACAGAGGAAAATGTAATAAAGAGCCGCTAAGAATTTCATCAGTCTGGTTTCAGTGGAGAGTTTAAACTCTGAATACTTGTAATGTTGTGGCATGAAAATGGAAACAATACTGAATATCCGGGCTAAAATATTGTATTGCTAAAATACTCGAGACCGTCAAAAATCGGTCTCGAGTCCGGTCTCGAGACGGTCTTGGTCTCGTCTCGGACTTGTAGTTGATATGACTCAGACTTGAATCGGTCTCAGGAGTGAATATGACTCGCTGTAGTCCGGTCTCGTGCTTCAGCCCTGATTGAAGCTGCCGATAGCCGATATTTTAGCCCGGATATTCAGTATTGTTTCCATTTTCATGCCACAACATTACAACTATTCAGAGTTTAAAACTAAAACTCTCCACTGAAACCAGACTGATGAAAGTCTTAGCAGCTCTTTCCTCTGTTTATATACAGTACAGACGAGCACGGTGCCCGTTCAAAACATGCCTGTTCGGAGCGGGCCGATGGCTTGGCCTCTGGTGTTGCTGCTTGCAGCTTTTTGTCGAGGAACCGCTCATCCAAACAACTTCACACTCGACACCGCGTGTCCTTGGGTCCCCAGAAATACACCCGCCGAGTGTGAAGCAGATTTTACGAACGGTTCTCGAGATATGCGAAGGACACACACACACACACACACACAGACAGAGATTCCTTGCTTTATAGTTTTCATTTTAAAGTTAGATTTTGTTTGAGGGGTTTTTGAAGGCCAGTACTGAAACTGCATTTCTTTATATTTAACTGTTTTCATGCCAGAAATTCACAAGTATTCAGAGTTTCTTCCTCAGAGTTTTCTTCTCCTCAGGGTGAAAAGCCTCTGAAACCTTCAGAGCATCATGGGACACTAAAACTCTCCACTGAAACCAGACTGATGAGATTCTTTTAGTTTATTTTTTTTTATTTTTTTATTTGCTATTTTATTACAACAAGTATACATACAAGAACAATAATACAACTTGATCACAATCACACAATTACAAACACACCAGGGGGACTAAAGGTTAATAATAAAGACAAAAATAAAGAAAATAAATAGTTAAATAAATATCTTGTAAAGCTTAAAGTGGTTATACGTTTTAACAGCTTTTTTGTTTGTACATTCGGATATTGAAGAAATGTATTCTTTCATATATGCAGTCAGCTCTGGGAAGTTTGGCTTTTTGCCTAAGAATTTGGATCTGTGAATATAAAATTTGGTCAAAATAATAAGCGAATTAATTAAATAGACCTTCGAGCAGAGATTCCTGTCATATTCAGTGAATGAGATTTTCCAGGCTGTTTTTCAGGAGCTTTCGGCCAATCAGAGTCCAGTATTGTGACTGTTCTGCCTGTGCGGATTTAGTCTTCAAATTTATTCAATAAACACCTTTTACCTAAAATATATTTATTTGCAAAACATCATGAAGAACATTATTGTTATCCTGAGACGTGGCACACATGAAGAATTTATTTACAAAAAAAAAATAAAAATTATGGAACTATTAAATGACCAATGAACTAATAAAAAATCTGCAAAGAAAAAAAAAAATCATGTCAGGTTTTCCAGGCTGGAACCTCCATCAGGTTCCAGTCTGATATTTAATAAAAGTCTGATATTAGCCTCATATATCAGTCTAATGTTTTCTAATCTCAGACTTCAGAAATGTGCAAAATGTTCCTAAAATGTTTAGACTGAGCTTATTGATAATTCATAAGAGAGTAATTACAGGGAGCTCAGCAGCAGACTGTTGTGTTATGAGATCTTTACTAAAAAAAACAAATGAAGTAGAGGAGGAGAAAAGAGATTTAATAATGACAATAATAACAAAATAGTAATAAGCTTTATTTATATAGCGCTTTTCGAAACAGTTACAAAGTGCTTTACAGTCAAAATAAAACAAAGTCAATAATAACTACTAAAAGAGAAAAAGTAAAATAACAACAATAAGATGGAACGATAAAAGGCAAAAGGAGGAATAAAACGAATAAAAGCAACATAAAAGGCAAAAAAGCATAAAAAAATAAGGTAAAAACAACAAAAAGAGTAAACAAGGATCCTAAACAGACATAAAAACCGGAGAATAAAATGGATATAAATATAAATATGGATATAAATAAAACAAATGTGTTGACTGTGACCGGTGTGAGTGTGTATCAGAGGAATATGGAGGTGTGACGGACTGACACATCACACTGGAGGATCATGGGATTGTGGCACCAGTGCTCAGGCTGCGCTCACACTGCAGACGAGACCCAGCTTCTGCCTCTGGTGAGACTCAGATCTGATGTTCTGTAATCGGTGTGAACAGCGTAAAGCTTCATTATCCCTTAGCTTGTTTTGCAGCGAGCAGAGATCAACACTGAGAAGGATAACGGCACGGAAAAACATCTAAAACTGTGTCAGGAAAAATAAATCATTTAGGATTTGTCCACACTGTAACATGAGGGTCTGATAGGCTGGTTGGCTGGATCACTCTTAATGAGAAGAAACAGCCGGATGGAGACGGATAACTTTACTTTTCTCCACACTTGATCAGCTTCAAAACAACAACAACACTTCCTTGTTCTGACTCCCATGTGACTGAACTAACCAATCAGAAGCAAGAAGGACTTAGACTGAGGTAAACGTGAGGGAGCCACAGAGGTAGATTCAGCAGATTATTGTAACTGTTGTAAAGATGCCGATGTAAAGATTTAAATATGTAAATAATAACTGTGTAAACATAAATATGTAAATAGTTAACTGTGTAAACATTGTAAATATATTTTAAGTGAATTAACTCAAATATATGAATTAACTTCTAAACCTTACAACACTAATGCGGATACGTTTGAAAACGCCGTTGTCATGACGACAGTTTTCCGTCCACACCGAGCCGGTAAAAAGGCTTCATTTCGTCCGAGAGCGTGAGCAGGACACCACCACGCCATCTTTATTTCCACCGCCATTTTTAAAAGGTTGTTGTTTGCAGAGCGATCGTGAAGAACGAAGTCCGCTAGCAAGTTACGTTTCTGAAAAAAATGCCTAAATCAAAAAGTGAAAAAAGTGTCACAGTGGAGTCGTTCTTCTCCTTTCAACCAGCTGATTCAGCCCCTGATGGATCACATGACAGCGACACGCCTGAGATCACATGACCATCACGAGTCAGCGGTTTCCCCGTCCGCACCGCAACACCAGACCGCCGCTTTTTAAATTCATCCACTTGGTTGGGAGAGCGAAAACGCCGGCTCAGTGTGGATAGAAGACAGAAAGACATTTGAACAGTCAAATCAGAATCTGTCAGCGTTGCCATGACAATAAGTAAATCTGACATTGTTGTAGTTTTGGTGCTGCAGCAGCTGGTCTGAGCGTTAGCATGGAGAACAATGGAAAGAAAGAAAGACAGAAGACTTGATTGATATTCATGGAGACGATTCAGTTCAGTCAAAAGTGGAAGGTTTATACTAGTGCTGAAACAATTAGCTGATTAATAGATTAATCCACCGACAGCTTGATAATCGATTCATCGTTTTAGTCATTTATCAAGTAAAAATATCAAACATTTGCTGGTTGCAGCTTCACAAATGCGAAGATTTTCTGCTTTTCTCTGTTTCATCTCATTATAAAATGAATACCTTGTTTCCTGGCTGCTGGTCAGACTGAGGAAGACATTTTAAGAATCACCTTGAGCTCTTTGGGCTCTTGGGTCATCATGTTTGACATTTTATAGACTAAATGATCAATAGACTAATCGATAAAATAATCTATAGATTCACTGTAACTGAACTGTGTTGGAAACAAGCGAGAGAAGCGCACAAACCCGGATGTGACGTCTTCTGTTATTGTCTCTCTGCTCGTCTTTTATTTATTTATTTTTATTTAACCTTTATTTAAGCAGGAGTGGAGTCTCATTGAGAAAATGAAAATGTCTTTTTCAAGAGTGTCCTGGGCAAGACAGGCAGCAGCACAGTTACACGGCTGCAGACACAAAACAAACATATAACAATTTAAAATGAAAACAAAGAACAAATGACAGAATCATAAGATATCAAAAAACATTCATCAACATTCAAAAACATCTCCAGCCACATGTGCTTCCTTCCGAGTCGTTTAGAAACACTTTTCCGCGTCTCTGTCTCATGTCGGATCAGATTTGGGTTTCGTCCTAAAATAGATACGAAGCGTCGCCCCGGAAATAATCCGATGTGAGCAGGAAGGCCTGCGGTGTGAACGGGGCCTCGGCCTCGGCCTCAGCCCGGCTCAGCCTGCTGGATCTGACACAGTCTGGATGCTGAGTCACGGCGTTGTTTCCCCGCTGCAGGCCGGTGTGTTGATGATGTGATCAGCCCGTCGTCAAGACAACGCGCTGAAGCCGCCGTCTTTTAGCCGTCAGTCAGTCGGCGGCTGCCACGTCTCGTTGGCGGGAACGGCCTGAGCGGGACGGCCTGAGCGGGACGGGCCTGAGCGGGACGGCCCGAGTGGGACGGGCCTGAGCGGGACGGCTTGAGCGGGACGATCCGAGCGGGACGGCCTGAGCGGGACGGCCCGAGTGGGACGCGTGGCTTCAATCAGGAGAGACTAGGATGAATGCTCGAATGAAAAAGTTTATTCATGACATGAAACAAGATATAAACTTTGGTGTAAAGCAGAATACAAATATCAAAGTATTACATTGCATATATACAAAGATATAAAAACAGGTCGTCAAAATGTCAAAATAATGCTGACAGACTGGTTACTTAAAAAAATGTTTTTAACTTTACTGAACCGACTTCACCTGTCTGCCTGTCAGATTATCATTTGGAGCACAAACCCCTTTTTTTTCTTAGTAAAAAAAAAAGGAGAATGTGGAGTGCTGCTGGGAAAAAAAGGTTTAAAATCAAGGATAGAAAGTTGCTTTTTGGTAAAATCAGTAGAATCCAAAAAAGCAAAAATACCAAGGCGCTCTTTCTTTCTTTCTTTCTTTCTTTCTTTCTTTCTTTCTTTCTTTCTTTCTTTCTTTCTCTCCACATTTTGTTTGTTGCTTACACTCCCTGACGAAGGCATGTGACCTAAACGCGTCAGAGTTCTTTTTTTTAACCCTCATCCTCCCAACATATTTAGTTCCATGCGGGAACTCCTCCCATTCGTGAAGTTAGGAGTTACATCCGGGATAGACGTAGGAATCGGGACGTTCCTCTGGAGCCTGGACATCGGTGGTGGTGATGAGGAGGAGGAGGAGGAGGAGGGACGAAGGTAAGCACAGAGACTGGAATGACAGCAGCATACGACTCAGATCTGAGAGAAGGGCAACAGCATAGAAGGAGACGTGTTTATACTCCCGTCACTTAAGACGATTGGCTCTTTGAAAAAGAGAAGGGAAGTGACGGCTAACTCTGATTGGTTCTCTGGAAAAAGAGGGAAAGCGTTCACCAACTCTGATTGGGTAAAGGGAAAGCATGAGTGAATGATAAGTAGTCTTCCTGATTGAAATTACGTAATACTTCGCTTGTTTAGCGTGACGAGGGGGTGGGGGGGGGTGGGGGGGGGAAGCCTCGCTCCAAACTGTCAGGAAGGAACATCTGTGTTTTTTGGCGAATTGGGCGACGCTTCAATCGGCTCCCAGCAGCCGTCCGAGGTGACAGACTCTGTCACGGTCCAGGAGGGGGGGATGGGGGAGGGGGGGGGGGGGGGGGTGATGGGGGGGGTAATCCCTGTATCAAATCCAACTGCAGAGACACAGAGGGAAAGTCTCTCCAGCCGCCCTGCAATCTCTCTGTGATTCTGTGAATTACACACTTGTCTCCTGTGTGTGTGAAGGCAGCATCTCGCTCGTAAAGTGACTGCTGGCATGAAAGGAAAAGCTCATTATGGTTTTATTATTAAAGCGGCACTACACAAGACTTTCTCTATGTATATAAATACACCCGTCTTTTAAGCCTAAATCACCAGCGTCCCGTCCCCGCTAACTATAGCTTTGCTCTGTTCGCCCCAAATTAAATTCTGTCAGTGTCAGTGCGGACGCTGGCGGGAAATCTCACAGGAAATGACAAATCTAAACTTGAAGCGTGAAATCCAAAAGTGTCTCCTAAACATCAGAGAGGGAATCGGCATGTCCAGAGAAATTTGGACTCACCAACAAACTCTCTTTCTGGGTAATGAAGTCCTTCAAAGATTTCCCACCAGTGACCGAACCGACACCAGTGATGAGACGGTCTGCTTCTCTCCTGATCCGATTCAATACCTGATCTGAGGTTCAGGATCAATACAACCAGGATATGATGTGATCAAGGCAAGGCAAGTTTATTCATACAGCACATTTCAGCAACAAGGCAATTCAAAGTGCTTTACATAAAACATTAAAAGCATCGAGACAAAGTGAAAAAGATCAAATTCATATAAAAGAACAAGCAAAATGCATTGCATTGAAGGAATCAAATCAAGTAAAATAGAAAGATGTTTTACCCCCCTAAAGGAAACACAGAATAATAACAATAAAAATAAAGTTCATTAAAGAGCTAAGAGAATAGAAAACAAAAATAGGCTAAAATAGAATAAGACAGGTGTAAAATACAAGAATAAAAGTTACAGTGCAGTGTAAGAGATTAATAATTATTTGATTTAATAAAAGACAGTGGCAAACAGAAAAGTCTTCAGCCTTGATTTAAAAGAACTGATCAATAAAAGTTCAGTGACAACAAAGTCTGACTGTGCAGAATTCTGTTTATTTCTGAGACTCAAATCTTTCCAGCGATGCCATTGGCTGCTAGAATGTAAACAACAATTTAAAAATGTCGTTACAAAGTGACAATAATATAATTTGGATGGAGAGCTTGTGAAACTGTGATGGTCAAGAGTCTCATTAGTGATTACTACAGCAGAATAACATGGAGCTGATATCACCATTCATGTTCCTGACAGCAGAATAACACGGAGCTGATATCACCATTCATGTTCCTGACAGCAGAATAACATGGAGCTGATATCACCATTCATGTTCCTGACAGCAGAATAACATGGAGCTGATATCACCATTCTTTTCTCATTGTCACTTTTTGTATTGTGATATATTGAATTTGATGATCACTGGACAGACGACCTGTCAATCACTTGGAAAACAACCCTGTTTTATAACCGTTATATTAGTTTAGTTTAGTTTAGTTTATTGAGTTTATTTATATCAGGGACCATGTACAAAATACATTAATCTCAAACAAAGAGAGAAGCTGCTTTGTACCAGATTTAGCTGCTAGCTGCTTTCCATCTGTAGTCCTTGGGCAGGTGAACAGAAACAATAAAAAACCATCATCTCCACTACAAATGGACCAACAACCTATTGACATCCCCCCCCCCCCCACATTTCATAGGAATAAATACAAAGCAGAATACAAATATCAAGGTATTACATGCATATATCCAAAGATATAAAAACAGCTCATCAAAATGTCAAATTAATGCTGACAGACTGGTTACTTAAAATCCATTTTTTAACTTTACTGAACCGACTTCACCTGTCTGCCTGCTGTGTGTCACAGTTAAGTGTCAGATTATCATTTGGAGCACAAACCCCTTTTTTTTCTTAGTAAAAAAAAAAAAGAGAATGTGGAGCGCTGCTGGGAAAAAAGGTTTAAAATCAAGGATAGAAAGTTGCTTTTTGGTAGAATCAGTAGAATCCAAAAAAGCAAAAATACCAAGGCGCTCTCTTTCTCTCTTTCTTTCTTTTTTTCTTTCTTTCTTTCTTTTTTCTTTCTTTCTTTCTTTCTCTCCACATTTTGTTTGTTGCTTACACTCCCTGACGAAGGCATGTGACCAAAACGCGTCAGAGTTCTTTTTTCATCCTCCCAACATATTTAACATATAAGGACTACCTTGTAGTAGAATAAACTACTGTAAGAAACAACCATCATAGCAAAATGTTAACTTATCTCTTCTCAAAACATTATTAGTTAAGTAATTAATGTCATCTGAAAAAAAAAACTGATTATTGTTATTTTAGGAAAGTTACAGTTAATTAAATGATGTATTGTATTTGTGACTTTGAACATCATGTGACCTTAGGAAGAGCAGTATTTAGGGTCACAGAGCACATGAGGAAATCTGTGTCTGCTGCCCCCCCTGATAGTGTGTGACACTTTAAATTAGGTCCCATGGCAAACATGAACTCAATAAATAGTTCCATCTATTAAAACTGCATAGGCGGAATTGGGTGCTTTTTACCGGGGTCCCCCAGGACCCCGATACACTGGTATTTTTAAAAAAAGCACTAATTAAAACTGAAACAGAAAACAATGATATGAAGTCATTAGGAACAAATTGATCAACAAAGTCATGAAAAATTGGAATGATGGAATAAAGCACCTGTGGGATAAAGTCTAGCTCTGGGGTCTGTGGGGACCCCAGAGGGAGGAGGAGGGTTAATGTTCAACAGAAACATCAATAAAGGCATTTCTATTCTAAGAGACAGAGCGCCTTAGTCTGTTTACTTTTTTTTTCTTATTGCATATTGATTAGTTTGGTGAATTGATTTCATGATGACCTCATGCTGCACCAGGAGCCGTAAATATAAATTCCAACCAATAAAATCACCGCAGATTTTTGAACAGTCCAATCAAATCAAACTCTCCCAGACTGATATTTGAATTGGTTTAAACTTTTGAAATAGTACATAAAATCAAGGAAGTAAAGATGTCGTTTCATGGGGCTTTAAAGTTAGGAGTCATCTGTATTTTTTAAATATTGACAGATGAATTGCTGCTAGCAAAATTTTGCCAAAATTGATATGTACTGAATGTATTTTGATATGAAACGTTCAATTGTCAACCAATGTCTCTTAGCATAATACAATATATTTTCCTCTTTTTTATGCCTCCATGCCGGCGACAGCCGTGACCGGAGGCATTATGTTTCCGTCCGTCCGTCTGTATTAAAATTTGGTGGTCAAAGGTCAAAGGTCAAGGTCACTGTGACCTCACAAAAAACATTTTTGGCCATAACTCAAGAATTCATACACTAATTATGACAAAATTTCACACAAATGTCTAATAGGATAAAATGATGAAGTGATGACATTTTACATCCAAAAGTTCAAAGGTCAACTTCACTGTGACATCATAATGTTTTGCTCACCACTGCAGCTGAGAAAACGATCTTGGGTCATTCTACAGAAACGGTGGAAGTGCTGTCACTTACTTTTGCAGACACCAAAATCCTTTAAGTTGACCTAATAATCACATTAATTATATATGTTCAATAAATAAAGACTGTCCTCGCAATGATAAAACAAAGTTTATTGGCGGAGGCAAACAACCGGGAGGCGGTTCTTTCTAGTTTGTATTTTACACGACTTTTTCCAGCGGCTCACACAGGAGCCATCAGCAGCCTGCCTCCGCCTGCAGAGAGAAGAAGGTGATGAATGAATTCCTCCGTTTTTTTTCTCCTTCGCAAACAACGTTTTCTATTAATAGGCCAAGGTCGATAGAGTCTTCTACTCGCTAATGAAAAGCGGTGTGGCTTTATATAAGCCTGTCAAAGTAAGTATAAAATAAGTGACACAAATGGGACGACAATGAGAAAAGAGGCCGGAATGATATAATCAGAATCTACTGGTAGTCCTTGATTTAGGAGACGTTACAGGGTTTGTTTTTAAAAGTTGTAGCTGTTTGATTTGTTAGCAGGAAGAATATCCACAACTTTGCTTTTGTTCTCGTTTTAGTCTGAATATTCACTGAAATCTCATCTTGTAGTGAAAGATCATTTTTGTCCTGTCTGTAAATGCCAGTGCTTCACCTCCAGCCAGCAAAATACATAGTAGTCAATGTAAACCTCAATCTCTCACCACATCACCAATTTTCTAACAACCTGGTCAGGTACCATCGTACCGTAAAGCAAGGAATCTCTGTCTGTATGTGTGTCCTTCACATATCTCGAGAACCGTTCGTCCGATCTACTTCACACTTGGCGGGTGTATTGCTGGGGACCCAAGGACATGCGGTGTCAGATTGGACACGCGACACGTTCAATATTAATAAACTTTGAATAAACAAGTGAACAGCAGCGGGGGCTAAAAGCAAGCGACTGATAGCCTACACCTATTGTGTGGTTTTTTGTGTGAACAGGCACTGCATATAAATAACTGACAAGAAACAGCTGAGAGCAGCTGAGTCAGCTTGTTGTGGTGTGGCTGTAGATCCATTCAGTAACGTTCTCAGTAAAAGTGAATAGTGTGATAAGGTGGATTTGTTTCCAAATGTAGGTTACTGTGACACAGTAAACTGTCTTGTCTTTAGCCCTAGTCTCTACTCCAAAACATGAAGAGTTGTAGCTTGAGAAGAGTCAGCTCAGTTAACCTGAACAAACTGTTAGCTAGCTAACTAGCCAGCAAACACACTGATGTTAATGTGAACATGCTAACGCTAGCTGCTACTAGCTACGTTAGCTAGTGTGCTAATCAGATGTGTTAACAACAAGACAGTGATGGTTAGCTGACCAGATGCTATGGTTAGCTAGCTAACAAGCTGACATTATCTAAACACTAAATCAATCAGATGGATCAGTGATGAAATGATCAGTTCAGTCAGAAACAGACAGAAATTAACCGTCTGTTCAGTTCTGTTGAGACGACAGAAACACAGTCAGCTGTCCATTGTTGCCCCAGAGTTGCAGACCTCCAACATGGCCGCCAGAGAGTGTGTTACATTACCTGAAACCCCTGTGAGATTCACACAGACAGCCAGATCTGGTGCGATGCTCACACAGTGTTTTTTTTCTAAACTACCCGTGGTGGAAACTGATCCAGATCAATCCTGGCTGCTGTTGCTTCTCCCAGTCCAAACTTTTCCTGCCAGTCACAAAAGTTCAGATGTGAACAACATGAACTGCAGTAACTCAGTTTGTGCTGTAACTGCAGGGGTGAAAATGAGCAACAGGGTAAAAGAGAAATATTGCTTTTGCATTATTAATCGACTGATGAAATCTAATTTGCTTTGTTCATAACTTATTGCTCAGTTACACCAAAGACTTATTACAGTTTTTAGGGTGTGTGGATGTTGTTGCTGCAATACGATGTAGTTAGTGTTGACAGTGTGACTGCAGTATGTGGAAGTCAGTGTTTCTTTTGATTTAGTTGTGATGGACATACATTTGCTGTGATTAAAGGGATAGCCAACTAAAATATTAATTTTTCTCATTAAAATGTTTTTTTTAGTCATTGTTGGTGTAAAAATCAACAGGGAACTGTGACAATCTGAAGTCGTTGAAAAGCTGATCAGTTGATTTCTCCATTCTGCTGCGTATTAAAAACTATTTTCATACGTCAGAGTGGGAAATCCATAGAAAATACAGCAGCAAAAAGCTCCATTTTATTACTGTTATTGAATGTTAGGAATGCTCAGATCTTGATGGATGATGAACATAAAACTCAAGAGTGACACTGAAGAAGAAAATTAAAGGTCCCATATCATGTAAAGCAGGACTCCCCTCTCCTCTGTGGTGATAAAGGAGTTGGATGGTCTATCTAAACATGGTGAAAGTATCAAAACTAAATCCACACAATCCATATTAGTGCAGCGAGCCTCTAAACGAGCCGTTTGGACTTCCGTAACTTTGTGACGTCACAAAGGTTCGCTCATTATCATTTTTGTAAGAAATAATAGACTAACAAAGTGTTTTTTTCAAAGCGGTTGAGCGGTTGTCGTCGTTTATTACCGGAGAGTTTTCCCTACCTGTAGCCGCCGGGCCGCGGAGTCTCACGTTTCACTCTGGAAACGGTTAGCCGATCGGAACGGAGGGGTCGTTAATATTAATGAGCCTTAAAGACACGGAGACAGAAACGGCCTGTTCTTGGTAAGGCTCAGAGAGATGCTGGAAAATGAACGTGGAGAAATGGATTGAGAGAGTTTTTGGTTCATGACACCACACACACAGCTTTGACTGGACAGAAAGACACAAAATAAAACTCTGGAGAGTGGAGAATATGCAACGTTTAACATTTTTAACTGGGTGGACCGCCCCTTTAAGATGTTTGCATGTCTGTGTGTGTGTGTGTGTCCCTGTGTGTGTGTGTGTGTGTGTGTGTGTGTGTAACCACGTCTTTCAGAAGCGATAGTTCCTCAGCAAGGTCAAGCCTCGACTGGAGTCTTTTTAAACCGTCGGCTCTTCGCTCTGCCGCCGTTCAATTTGTCTCGCAGAGAGGAAGGAGGATCGGAGCGAGATGATCAGAGTCGGGAGGAATGAGAAGGGGGGGATTTCTTGCTTCATTCAGTTTTAAACAAATTCACTTTGTACTCCTGAAAGGAAATCCAATGATCTACACCGCGGGCTTATACGCCGAACAACAGAGCCGACTCATAACAAAGGGATAAAAGTCCAATCTCTGGATAAATGTGAGCACACAAATCTAGCAGAAGCACTGAGGTGGCACCGCGGAAAGGAACGTGTATTATTCTCCAATAAAAGCTTTTAATTTGCATTTGAAAAAGCGTCTTCAACAATATAGATGGGGGGAATGTTATCTCTGCTGGCAAAAGGGAGAAGTAAGGCGCGCGGAACAATCAGAGGATAATTACACATTTGTTTATTAGTGTTTACTTTTGCAACCGCTATCCTCCGAAATTCTTGTTCCACGCTCACGGCGATCATCAGCATGCATTATGCGTTTGACTCGGGGGCATATTCTGTGACAAAAAGGCATGCATTATACATGAAGCGCTGTTGGAATAAAATGCACAATCAGAACTTCCGAGCGCTCCAGACAGTTTCTGAGTCTGAGTTCATTTTCACGTTTTCCCCAAAATGCCTGTTTGTGTCTTTGTTTTCACTCGTAATCGAATAAACGAGTGAAACCAAACTGTCTGTAATGTAAGTTTTCACAGGAATTTAGTGCACAAACAGCAATAATTCCCCTAGAAGTCGTTCTTTACATTCTTTTTTTGATAGAAGAGGTGAGAACAAGTCAGCTTCACTCGAGTCCAAAGTCAGTCTTGAGGCATAAGTCCCAGGTCAAGTCTCAAGTCTAAATGTAGATGTCAAAGTCCAAGTCAAGTCCATGTCATTAATGTCAAGTCTCAAGTCTAAATGTAGAACAGCAAGTCAAGTCAGAACAAATCAAGAGTCCAGTATCAATTTAATATCTTAAAGAAAACGAAATATCTAGGACTTTTCAATGCAATATGGTTTTAATAGGATAAAAACTTGGTAAGAGCATCATGAGTTTGATTTCTATAATCAGTTTCAACTTCAATAAATTCAATCATTCCATACAAATTCAGAAAACAGAATTTAAATTCAGTCGTCTGCTGGAACAAATCTCATCACTTTCAATCTAAGTCATTTACACAAACACAAGATCTCAAGTCAAGACTTTAGAAACCTTTTCAAGTCATCAGAGTACAAGTCAGAGTCAAGTCCCAAGTCACCAGAACCCAAGTCAAGTCAAGTCTTCTGAAAAAAAAGGCAAATTTGTTGAAACCAGTAAAATTATCTGCCAGTGCAGTGAGTTCACTCACAAAATCATAAAATAAGCTTGATAAGTAGGAGACAGAGAAAATGACTTTGTTGTTTTGACAAAACAAAACTTTCCTGCCTGATGATCCTTTGAATCTCTTTTGCGTTCTCCCAAAATGCTTTTTTACACAATAATTGGTTTTCATCTGTAGTAAAAATGATCCTTATCATTATCATCATCGATTTCCCCAGCCGCAAACATAGAAGTTGTAATTGTGTGTGTGTGTGTGTGTGTGTGTGTGTGTGTGTGTGTGGCCGCCCCCTTCTTCTTATTGCCTCTGGTCTCCTGGTTTCCTTCATACGCTCCCGTGCCTAATTACACACGGTCGATGATCACGCTCAACACTGTGTGAGTCGGCTGTGTGCTGTTAGAAATATTTCTTAGATTTCTTAGATATGGATTTATATATTTCATAGAAAAATGCCTTTCAGGAGTTTTCTAGAACAGAGTGTCAGTCTGTTGAAAGCAGTCAGAATAAGGCAGATCACTGCACTGCTGTCAAGAAAATGACTCTTTATTCTACTGAATTCTTCAAACAAGTTGATTTGCATTGGAAACAATTTTAAATTACGATTTTAGGACTCAATAATAGACTAAATGACTTGTTGAGATGGAGATTTTTTACAGTGTATACAGCAATGTTTTTTTATCTTGCACTGCAAAAACTGACAAAAAAGTTATTGTATCTTATATCCAGACTTATAATTTTACCGGTTTCATCAAATTAGACTTTTTTTTTCCAGGAGAATGTAACTTGTTTCAGGACATTTTCTTGGTAAAAGTGAAATTGTCTTGGAGAAAGTTTCTTGCTTCCAGATTTTCTTCATTGTTTTATGAAGATTTCTTGAAAGAAGAAGTCATATTGACATGAATCAAGTGAAATTTACTGAAAGCAGCAGATTATCTGCCAGTGCAGAGAGAGAATTTGACTAAAAATATCATGAAAGAAGCTGATAGGTCTGGAGACAAGAGAACATCACTGGACAGCTTGTCATTTTTTTTAGTTTTTAGTTAAAAGGAAGTTCCAGAATATTTGAAGGATTTCTTGTGAGTTATTCTTGAGGTTTTGTGTCCTTGTTGTCAGTCTCTGGAAGTTTCTGCACCAATGACAAATTCCTGTATGTTTGCTACACTCATAGACTGAGAAAATTCTGATTATTAATTCATAGAAAATATTTCACATTTTTCCATTCACTTCTCCAGTGTGCAGGCGGTGAGGAGGCTGAGACTGCCAAGGTCCCATTGCACACTAACCTGTATTATTATTATTATTATATATATACCAGCCCATAGTGTGGAGACGAGAAAATCACAGATCGCAGACAGATTGACATTTTTCTTTTTACAGTGCATGCAGTCTAATTTGAAGTTAAAGCAAAATTACAGAAAATTTGAAGGTGTCAAAGTCAACTCTGTTCAGGGACGGAGAGACGGCTTTTATAGAACTGCTGCTATAGACGGCAGACAACAAATGTGCTCTGCCACACACACACACACACACACACACACACACACACACACACTGATCTGTACAGCAACAGTGACCTGGCCTCAGATCCGTCTCCTATGAATCCGCCTCATGGAGGTCGACCGATCCTGGAAACCCGGTGAAGACGAAACTTTCGATTTGAGCAAAATACATAAACCCGACCGTCACTGTGATTCACATCTGGGTCAAACTCTCCTCCAGAAACCTCAAATTATCTTCCAAACGTCTGAAAAGCTGGAAAACTTTGCATCTATTGAAGTTTCCATCGTTCTGGTTGAAGGTCTTAAAGGAAAAATCCACCTAAAACACTTTAACACTGTAAAAAAAACCAGCTGTTGGTGGTGAATGTTGCAATTACTGAATTATACTGGATTTTAATTTAAATTTTGTCCATAAATTGTGATTTTAAATTTTAAATTTGTTGATGTTTGTCGTTTGTTTTGTTGTGTTATCTTGTTATGGATGGATGTTTTTATGAACGCACTGCAGCAAATTCCAAGCTACTGTCTATGATGTGGCTGTAAAGTAGGGCTGGGCAATATATTGATATTATCTCGATATCGTGATATGAGACTAGATATCGTCTCAGATTTTGGATTTCGTAATATTGTGATATGGCATAAGTGTCTTTTCCTGGTTTTAAAGGCTGCATTACAGTAAAGTGATGTCATTTTCTGAACTTACCAGACTCTTCTAGCTGTTCTATTATTTGCCTTTACCCACTTAGTCATTATATCCACATTACTGATGATTATTTATCAAAAATCTCATTGTGTAAATATTTTGTGAAAGCACCAATAGTCATCACCACAATATTGTCACAATATCGATATCGAGGTATTTGGTCAAAGATATCGTGATATTTGATTTTGTCCATATCGCCCAGCCCTACTGTAAAGTAAATTATAGTGTAAGTATATTCCTTTGTTTGTTGTGTTTCTCTTCTTAGTGGATAACCGGCCAATCACAGACGAGGTGACGTCACCTCCAGATGTTTCTAGTTTGATATGAGAAAATGTTTCAGGATGTAAAACCTCAGCGGTAAACGTCAGGTTTTGGTGTCAGTCCCTCAGAACCAAAGAGCGAGGGCTTCTTTCTAGAGCCGCCATTTTGCACCGAGAGACGTTCAACAATCACACAGGGAGAGATCCATTGGAGAAGAGGAGAGAGACCAGTTTCTCCACCCACAGGAGCAGGAGAGAGACCAGAATGCAATGCAGCAGAGAGACAGGTTGAGGGGTTTGAGGAAAAGGAGACTCTCACTTTACTATGCTATCACTCTCTCTCTCTCTCTTTCCACCTACACAAACTGAATGCAACAAGTTCACCCCCCCTTCTCTGGAGCTTGTTGAAAGGCATTCTGGGAAATGTAGTAAATCACTAAGTGCAGTAGAAGTAGGTTGAGGGAAAGTGGGTTTACAAAAAAAAAAAATCCCAACACTTCATCACTAAATAACTCCTGGATGAGTTAAACATCAGACTGATGAGATCTAACAGTGGAAAAAGGATCTGAGGAGGATTTTTCCTTCAACTGATCTCTGTTTCTTCTCCTGTTTTCTTGACTAACCTGTGAGTGAAGCTGAAAGACAACAAAACATAAATGAAACAGTTTGGAAGGAACAGAGGAGCAGAGGACAGGAACAGAGAGAGAGTTAATGTGTTTGCAGGCGGAGAAACTGTCCGCCTCCCTAAAGCAGAGTCTCTCTGACAGCTGATGTCTCCCTTCATACTGCAGCTGATAAATTAAACATGTTTTGAACAGCAGAGTTCTTCCAATGCTGTGCTGCAAAAAAAAAATCTCCATCTCAACAATTTATTTACTCTGTTATCGAGTCCTGAAATCAGAATTTTCTTAAAATAAGTGAAAAAAAATCTGCCAGTGGCGGGAAATTGTCTCGGAGAAAGTTTAATGTTTCAAGATTTTCTTCATTGTTTTATGATGATTGAAGACAAAAAGTTTAAAGTATCTTAAACTGACATTTGTTGAAACCACCGAGATAAGTCTGAAATCTATTATTGAGTCCTAAAATTTTAACTTTCTTGAAATAAGAGAAAAATTCTGCCGATGGTGGGAAATTGTCTTTGAGAAAGTTTCTTGTTTCAAGATTTTTTTGTTTTATGACAATTTCTTGAAAGATAAAATAAGAAAAATAAGTCTGGAGTCTCTTATTGAGTCCCAGAAATCCTAATTTTCTTAAAATAAGTGAAAAAATCTGCCAGTGGCTTTAGATCATTTCACTTGTTTCCAATGCAAATCAACTTGTTTGAAGAATTCAGTAGAATCAAGAGTCATTTCCTTGACAGCAGAGCAGTGATCTGCTTTATTCTGACTGCTTTCAACACACTGACTTGTTTCATTTCTAGAAAACTCCTGAAACAAGTGAAGCTGCAGTGGAGACAAGTGGAGTTATCTCTCCTCACGGCAGAATGTTTCTCTGGGTTTAACAAAAAGAAGATCTGAAGGCTGAATATCAGACTAGATGACTTGTTTTAGTATTTATACTTATTTTATTTATTATCATTATTATTTATTTTATTCTATTTTGTTTTATCTACATTTTACTGTTGATCATTATTATTTATTTTATTCTATTTTATTTTATTAACATTTTACTATTTATTTTGTGTAGTATTTCATAATTGTTTATTGTTATTTTTATTTCTTGTATTATCTTTTATTGTTTATCTTTTATTATCTTAAATACCCATCTTTTATTGTTGTCTTATTCAATTAACTTTTTGGGGGTTTTTGGTTGTTTTGGTGCATTGATCTCTATATTCATTTTTAACATCCTACGTTTTGTCAATCTCTTGTAAAGCACTTTGAATTGCATTTGATTTGTTTGAAAGGTGCTATATAAATAAAGCTTGATTGATTGATTGATTGATTGATTGTTAAGATGGGCGTTTTCTGCAGTGAACGCATCGAAATCCCCTGCTATTTAAATACTAATCAACACTTTCATATAAGTCAACAGTGATTCCACCTGTATCCAGCTGATGGAAGACTAAGTGACTTGTTAAGTTCCAGGCTGTGACACTCGGAGGTGTTCAGAGTCCTCCTCACAGAAAGGTCAAGTGTGGTTTTCCAGAATAAACTTAATTACATGAAGAACCCGAGCCGCCCGGCCGCCCGGTGAGGCCCGGCCCGGCCGATAAGAGGCTCGGCGGTAAATAAAGCGTAAACGCAGCTTGTAAGCGTGTCTGCTTACGCCACTCGATACCTCACTTCTTCTCTGCCGGTAATTACCGTAGCGCTGCTGCAGCCCGTCTGAAACCTGATCACGTCCTGCCCATGATCACACGGACGCCTTCTGCAGCTCCACATCACTTCATTAGAGAGAGGGAGAGCTCTTCTTCTTCTTCTTCTTCTTCTTCTTCTCTTCACCTTCTGGTCATCTTCCTGCTGCAAGAGACTCCTGTTAGAGAGAGAGAAGAAGAAGAGAGAGGACAAAGTTACGAAGGCTGCGATCATATCTACAGTTTGATTTCTTTGGTCTGAACCAGAGTGGAAAAGGTTGTGTTTTTGTATTTGGTTTATTTAGGTTCAAACAAACACTGCAAAAAAAAAACAACCCAAAAAAACATCCATCCATTTAGTTTCTTTTGGTTTATTTTTCCTAAACCCAGAGAAACATCCTGCAGTGAGGAGAGATAACTCCACTTGTCTCCACTGCAGCTTCACTTGTTTCAGGAGTTTTCTAGAAATGAAACAAGTCAGTGTGTTGAAAGCAGTCAGAATAAAGCAGATCACTGCTCTGCTGTCAAGGAAATGACTCTTGATTCTACTGAATTCTTCAAACAAGTTGATTTGCGTTGGAAACAAGTGAAACTATCGAACCTCACTGACAGATTTTTCCACTTATTTTAAGAAAATACCGATTTTAAGACTCAATAATAGACTGAATGACTTGTTAAGATGGAGATTTTTTGCAGTAAAGGTTAAGCCTGTTATCCGTTCCTCACTCCAGCCTTAAAGGACACGGCCGGTGTTTTTAAATACATTTCTTACCGTCAACAAATCCTATGAAAATAACAAAATCAACAATGTGTTCGCTCTACTCCCGTTACTTTCTGACTTCTCACGTTCCGTTTTTAGCCTTCAACCAGGAAGTCATTGGCTCCAACTGTAAGATAAAAACCTTTAAATTCAGCTCACAAAGACATAGTTTACATTTTAAAAATCTCTAACTGTTACCATGAAAAGTCAGGCTGTTGTAGTTATTACCAAATCAAATTCAAATGGGAACAAATTCTTCATTACGCCGGGGGACTATTTTCTGTGCTACGGAACTACTTTCCTGAGATGGAAAACGTGTTTACAGCCGGCTTATTAAGTTGTCTGAGGAAAAAGTGGTCCGGCCCGGTGCATGGTGATGATGAAATATGTGACGGGTTTTTAATCGCTTTTTAATACAATGGAGTTCTATGGCTGCTGGGACATGGCTGCACTGGGACTCGGATACATGGACCAGACTTGTTAACAAAACAAAATCATTGCTGATTTTGATTTTCATAGGATTTGTTGACGGTGAGAAATGCATTAAAAAACACCGGCCTGATCCTTTAAATCAAAAGGCGACCATGTTTGTTCCGCTCCAGCTCCCTCAGTTTGTCAGATCTGCTGATTTTCTTTGTTTGTATTTTATGGATTTTTCATAGGCTGGCCTCTTTATCAGGTTTTATCTTTGTTTTTATGTCTATTTTGTTTAAATGGGTTTTTTGGTTTAACTTGCTTTTATTGTCTTTGTTTCCTCTGCCACTTTTCTGCTATGTGAAGCACTTTGTTTTAAAACGTGCTTTATAAATAAAGCTTTACTTACTGACACTGATTAAACAAAAGTCACATGACTCACAAGCAGCTTGTTTACTGGACAGAGTTTTGGTTAGAGACTAGACTTCCTGTAACTTTATCTAACATGATGGACTTGTCTGTCTCTTCTTCTGTGGTGTTCATACCAGTTCAGAACACAGTGAAGAAACAGCTGAATATGAGCATCAGTCCAGAATTCATTTTGTTCTGCTAGGTTTTCTGTCTCCTTCTACCCATAATCCCTTGCGTTTCGGGGTGGTTTCCTTTAGTTCTCTTGTTAGAGGACTGAGACTCTCTGTGTTGTTATTTGGTGCCACCAGAGGTCAAAGGTCATCGTTCTCTCCTGGACAAACCGACTGAACTGAAGGAGGAAACACTGCAGAGCTCAGAGAAACCGATCAGAACATGATGCTATTGAACGCAGCCTTAATTTATACAAAGAGCAAAGAAAGAAAGAGATAAAGGTCACCGGCATTATGGGAAGATAATTAGTGAGGTTTGGCGCAGATTTAAAGGTGCTATATGTTGCATTTTTAAACCTCAATATATCATTGTCAAATTACTTGTGATATCTTGGTCTAATGACTGTAAACCAGTGAGTCCATGTTGGAGCTGATTGTTCTCCTCTATCTCACTCCAGTAGTATTGTTAGTTCTAGTGTTTCTCCACATTAAGACTACATTTCCCATCAGCCCCGCTGCCTCCTGCCCCCCCCTCCTCCCCCTCCCTGAAGAGGATCAACATGTTGGAAGTGATTCCTCCATCTTCCTTTCCCTCCTTCCACCATCTGCTGCCAGAAACTCTTTCAGCTTTAGCTCCGTTTGCTCTGGAAGAACAGAACCTCTTCCTGTTTTGTGCCGTAAAGCGATCCAGCAGATTTCCCTCCAGATCCACCAGGTGGAGGAGAAACAATGGAGGATGCAGAGTAGAGGTTGATAGAGGCTGTTTACAGTGATTATACTAAAGTCTCTAAACGTAGTGGCATTCCACACCGCAACGCTTCTGTGAGCTTAAACTCGATTACCGTAAAACTTCAATTAAACGCCGAGTCCCTTTTTTATTCATCAAAAACACAAATGAAAAGTACGACCTCTTGCTGCCATAAACTTTTTTCGGCTTTCATCCTTTCTACGGCAGTCTACCGGTATTTTGATACTCGTCTCTCTCTCTCTCTTTCTCTCTCTCTCTCTCTCTCTCTCTCTCTGTCTCTCTCTCTGTCTCTCTCTGTCTCTCTCTCTCTCTCTCTCTCTCTCTCTCTCCATGCATGACGTTGGCCTAGATGTGCTGTCTCTCGGAGCGAGATCAAATGAATGATTCGTAATTGATATGTCGAGTTCAGTGTTTGAAGCAAATAAAAGCCCGGGCTATTAATCGAAGTGTTACGGTATGCTGGATAACGCTGCTGTAACGAGTGGAGTCCAGTAAAGACTCGGTTGCTCTTGGTAACGCTCCTCTCTCCTTGTGGCAGGATGAGTGAGCGATACACACAGATCGGAAGCAAAGGGGCTCTACTACTAATGGTGTTTCTGATCAGTCTGTGGGAGATGACCATACCAACAGAAGCTTCTAGAGGTGAGTCACACATGACTTGGACTCCAGTCACAGTTTGAATTGTTTGAGACTCGACTTGCTGCATGAAGAGAAGACTTGAGACTTGACTTGACTTGGGTTCTGGTGACTTGGGACTTGACTCTGACTTGTACTCTGATGACTTGAAAAGGTTTCTAAAGTCTTGACTTGAGATCTTGTGTTTGTGTAAATGACTTAGATTGAAAGTGATGAGATTTGTTCCAGCAGACGACTGAATTTAAATTCTGTTTTCTGAATTTGTATGGAATGATTGAATTTATTGAAGTTGAAACTGATTATAGAAATCAAACTCATGATGCTCTTACCAAGTTTCTATCCTATTAAAACCATATTGCATTGAAAAGTCCTAGATATTTAGTTTTCTTTAAGATATTAAATTGATACTGGACTCTTGATTTGTTCTGACTTGACTTGCTGTTCTACATTTAGACTTGAGACTTGACATTAATGACTTGGACTTGACTTGGTAATCTACATGTAGACTTGAGACTGTCTTTCTTGTGTTGTCATCCCCTGCTGCTGTGTGCATCATTTTGTGAAATGAGGATCTAAATATTTTTCTGATCTCAGGTCAAAACAGTTTCCAAAGCTGTTTTAATATGAATTTTTACTTTACCATAATTTCATATTGTGAAAATGTGTTTCGCTTCATGGAATGGTCTGGGTAACTTACTGGTTGACAGGCATTAGAGTTTGTCTCCTAGTAGATTAACTTGGTTCTACTGTTTTATTGGTTGTCCACACTGCGAGTGACTCGGTTGACGTGTCACTCTGTTCTGACAGGTTGTGGGCGGGGCCAGAGGCTCAGACTACTTCTATGCAGTGATCTACAAAGTTTTTGACCAAGAGAAATAAGCTATGTATTTATATAAATCATGTATTTTTCGCTGCTTTGGTCTTTCCTTTCATAACATTACATTGTTTTTATGACATAGCTAGACAGCAAATGCCAATTAGGTTGCAAGTAACAGAAAAAACTCAATAAAATGACTTCAGTTTCCCATCGACCCAACGATGGATGATAAACAGGTGAACTGAAGTCTCTAAATTGCCCTTAGGTGGTTCTGTGTATTACGGCATATGATGTATATGATGTAGTACAATGGTTCTCAGTTAGTTAATACAAATACAAATAGAGAATGTAGAAGAAATGTAGACTCTTTTGGTCATAGTTATCTCTATCTACAATACAGACAGTCATGGAATTCTGGACAAAATCTTATCTAACGATAAAAATATTCTCAGATTTGGGTGAAAAGGGGGTCTGTGGGCCTAATTTGTACTACATCAGGGGTTCTTGATATGAAAAAGGTTGAGAATCACTATGATGATGTAGTATGTATATATGATGTAGTATGGTATATGACATGTACAGTATATGATGGTATATAAAACCCTTTGAGAATTGAATGTGATAAAGGGCGATAGAAATAAACAAGACTAGACTTGACTGGATCAAACTGTTCTCCAAGCTTCGCTGTAGAGACGTTTGTTCCTGACGTCTTTCATATTAAAGCTGCAGAGAACTGAAGCTTTGATCAGCTTCTCCTCCATGTTCAACTGTTGTTCATGAAGCTAAATCACATCAGTAGGGAGACAAGGAAGCGCTGAAATCTGATTGGCTGTTGATGGCCGATGCTGGTGAAAAATTCAGCTTGTTGAGCTTGTTGTTGTGTCTGGTGACTGTAGCTGCACCATGCAGCATGCTTTTTGGTTTTTACCTCGGTCATGTTTTTGTCCGTCTGTCCGTCCGTCTGTCAGCAGGATATATCAAACAGTTTGACACGGATTTGCACAAAACTTGGTATGAAGGTTGGTTATGGGCCAAGGAAGAACTGATTAACTTTTCATGTCGATTGGCCAAAAGGGGGCGTGGTGGTGGGCGTGGCTTATCACCAAAAGGTGCAGAACTTCCTTGCAGGGTGTCAGACATGGAGCACGTCTGTCTCTACTGAGCAGCTTCTAGTTTCTAGTTTTGTTTTGTTCTGACGTCGACCATCGAGGACGACGTCAGGAACAAGTGTTTAAGTTGCTTTTACGTGCTTTCCTCTGGGTTCTACTGCTGTTTGTACCCAATAAATCAATCAATCAGTCAATCAATGGGTGATCATTCTCAATGTGAACACACATTAAAGTAAGACTAGTCTGCAGCAGATGCAGGAGCGATGCAGGATGTTTGTAGTGAAGCTCGTCTCGTCTGAAGTGTCACAGTGTTTCTCAGCTGGAGCCGCTTCGTCTCCCCGCCTCATTAACTGTGTTGTCCGATCGTCACCGGCAAACCCACCGAGATCAATTATGGCAACTCAGCAACATTACAAGTGTTGGGCAACCCACACGTTTCATCAGCGGGAGCCCCGCTGACAATACACAGCCTCGGGTAATTGGGGCCGCGCCGCGGCGGACGGGACGTCCATTTGCAGACATGATAGAAAACGTAAACCTCTCTTCGTTTTGTCGACCAATTAGACGGGAGTTTGCCGGTTTCCGCGTGCGCGGCTTTTGATTGGCAGCGATCCTCACTCGAGGCGCTCATCATTTCAGCGGGAACTGGATCCGAATAATCTCACACGCATTCAATTTCTCTCTGATAGCCGCAGCAGCCCCCTAATTTCCCCCGGGTGTTATTTCGGTTGCTGTAAACCTGTTATCATTCAGGGGATGAAATGAAGCCAGAACACGTCCAAAATAGAGAAACTGTAATTCTTCCCAGAGAATAACAACAAAACTAAGCCCACACCCTGGAAAAAGCGGGAGTATATTTGGTTCATTTCAGCGAGGAGACAAATTGATTTTCTGATGCACAGATGAGCTTTCACTTCTTTAAATTACTGCTTTCTGTGAGCGGAGACGGGATCGTTCTGAACCAGCAGACGCTCTCTGCTCTCTGACAGCAGGTTGATCCTGTCGCCTCGCTTTATTTTATTTTGAGATTCGTAAGAAGAGATTTGTCTTTGCTGTGTTGTCAGTCAGAGACTCTGCAGGCTGAAGAGTCTCCGTCCTGCTGCTGTTCACTGAGCCGATGTTTACCACAAACACTTAAAACGCCTCAGCTCATGTTTACATCACATCTCCTGCAATTCTACACAAGAGATAGATAGATAGAAACTTTATTAATCCCAGAGGGAAATTCAAATTGTTTCAGCAGCAAGACAAGACACACAGGACAAAGCACAAATCCAAACATGTAAGAAAAATTAGAAGAATAAAGAATAAATACAGATACAAAAAATAAACTATGTATGTTTTTTGTATCTGTATTTATTCTTTATACTCTGTGACAATACTGTGTGACTGTAATGACTTTTGGATTCACTTTTGAACTTTTAATCAGTCTGGATTCTTCTGAATCACTTCATTTAGATTTGTACATTCAAAAATGAAATAAAGGTTGAGAAATTGAATGGAAAATAAAGACATTTGCACCGTCAACAGCTCACTGAATAAAGTTTTGCTTTCTTAAATGAAATTCACAGAGCCTTATTTGATGTCCAGGTTTAGTATTTTTAGGTGTGTAATAATAATAACTTTATTTTTATATCACCATTCATGCATAGAATACAACTCAAAGTGCTTTACATAAAATAAGTTCTATTAAAACAATTACAAATTACAATTGCAACAGCAAAATTTTTGAGCAAAATCAAAAATACAAGCAAAGCAATACAGAAACTGAAACAGTAATTTGTCTCGTAAAATGACATTAAAAAGAAAGAAAGACATAAAATAGTTAAGGATAATAATAAAACAGAAAAATGAGTCAAAGTGCTTTACAGAAGCTTTATCTGTGATTTCTGATGTTGAAAATTGTTGAAGGTACAAACAATAAAAAAGAAGAAAAACAGAGTGAAGGCTAAAAGGCAAAGTTAATTCAAATCTGAGTCAAGGCGCTCAGATGCAGGCAGAGCGTTCAGTTTTCTGTTTTCAGTGTTTTCAGCGTTGACCTTTGACCTCAGATCTGATGTCATCTCCCATAAATGGTTCCTGGTTCGTGTTCTTTCATTATAAACACTGAAGATTGTTCTTTCTGCACTTTGTAATAAAACATACTTATATGTTGCAGAGAAAGGAAACTCTGCCTCAGAGCGCAGGAACAACCATCAACATCAAGTAACATCAAGCTCTCTGAACCAAGAGACCCAAGCTTTAGTTTTGTGATACCTTGAGTCCTGTCCAGTCATGTTTTCATCCGCAGCTAAGAAAGATCTAAAAAAAAAAAACTCCAACTCGCTCAAAACAAAGCCGCCAGATTAGCTCTGCATTGTTTCAAATGCACAGAAATCTCTCATGGCTTCCTGTAGAGAACAGATTACAATCCAGTCCTCTGATCTTCTTCAGGAATGTCTTAAAGGACAAGAAACCAAAGTATTTTTATGACCAAGCAGTGAACATCAGAGGCAAACACAACTATCTGACCAGACAGGCCAGTTCAGGATATCTCTAACCATCTAGACCGAGGACAAATCTCCTCAAATCTGCTGTAGTCTACAGAGCCTTTACAGGATGGAACACTTCGCCAAATCACCTTATTAAAACAAATACCAGAGCCAAGGAAAGAAAACAATAAAAGAGAACTTAATACAGGAATAGGAACGAACATGACTCATCTTGCTTGCTGATTTTTTTATTTTTTTTGTAGTGTCTAATGATTTGATGATGGATCTTTGTAAGTAATGTGTTGTCTGAATGTATATAATGTATATAATTGTTTGTTAAAACGTGTAGGAAGACTAGCTGACAAACAAACATCTGAGACTCTGCATCGTCCGCTTTTAAACACAATCAATGCACATGCTCAGTATTTTGCTATTATACTGTTTATAGTTTTCATTTCTGATTTGTGGCTCTGGCTGAAGGATTGCGCTACATCTTAAAGGGAAGGTCAACCCAGTTAAAAATGATCATTTTCATTTTCATCCACCGAGATTTGAGCGTTCCTGACATTCAGCACTCTGATGAAGGTCCATCCGCTGAAAGCTTCTCTGAATAAATAAATAATAAATAATCCTTTTGCCTCTGACAGAAGTGTGCAGATGGCAGACTTCTCCTTCTACTGTTCTGCCTCAGTTTCTAGCGCTTGTCATTTTTGGGCGTGCGGTTGATTTTGTTTCATTGTTCTAGAAGTTTTTGTTGTGAACGTTCGCTTACAGTGAAGAGCAGTGTGACAAAGACAAATCTCTTCTTGCAAATCTCCAAAGAAAATAAAACGAGGCAAAATCATAATCAGCACAACTTTTAAAGAGCAGAGAATAATGTTTGATGGTTAAAAAATGATCCTGCTGAGAGAGAGAGAGAGAGAGAGGGAGACAGAGAGAGGAGAGAGAGAGAGAGACAGACACAGAGAGAGAGACAGACAGAGAGAGAGAGAAAGAGGGAGACAGAGAGAGACAGACAGAGAGAGAGAGAGAGAGAGAGAGAGAGAGGGAGACAGAGAGAGAGAGAGAGAGACAGAGAGAGGGAGACAGAAAGAGACAGACACACAGAGAGAGAGACTCAGAGAGAGAGAGAGACAGAGAGAGACAGACAGACACACAGAGAGAGAGAGACAGACAGACAGAGAGACACAGAGACAGAGAGAGAGAGAGAGAGAGAGAGAGAGAGAGAGAAAGAGAGAGACCCAAACCTTTTACTGGCTGTCCCAGTAAAATACTCAAAGTACAAGTGCCCCAAAAAAAAGCGAGTGAATTACAGTAATGTGAGTAAATGTAATTAG
>NW_027283938.1:0-31325 GCF_046629955.1 Centroberyx affinis | reverse complement strand
ATTTTCTCCTCTACTCTTCCTCTTTTCACTCTTTTCTTTCCTTTTACTCATTTTTCACCTCCTCTTCTCTTTCACCTCCTCTTTCTCCTTTTCTTCTCTTCTCCTTTAGTTTTCAACTCCTTTTCCCTCTCTTCTACGGTACAGTTGCACCTCTTCCTCTTTTTCTCCTCTTTTTCCTCCTCCTTTCTTCTCTCTTCTCTACTCCTCTTCTACTCCTCTTCCTCTTCCTCCTCCTCTTTCTCCTCCTCCTCTTGTTTCTCCTCCTTTTTCTCCTCCTATTCTCACCTCCTATATAAAATACAATGATACTACAGCTATACATTATTGATTGTTTAACAATATATAATTTATTTACAATATTTCACTTATTTAACACATTTCCATATGTTGTATTTTGAAAATTAATAAAATTTCAATCTCACAAATACGTCTGCTTCATTGCTTTATTTTTATGCATCAAATTTAAGCAATTAAATTGGAATAATATTACTGTTTTAATGCATTACAATGCAGTGATACTCCTGCTATTCCACATTGATTCTATAACAATCTATAATTTATTTAGTTAATCTTTTTAACACATTTACCCATAGTCAATTTTGATAATTAGACAAATATTTTGGCTTCATACGATTGCTGAAATATTTTAAAGTGACAACATAAAAAATAACACAATGAATCAAATTGGATTATAATTAAATTGGAATAAATATTACTATTCGAATACATCACAATTGCAGTTTTTCAGTCTTTCTCCTCTTGTTTTTCTCCTCCTCTTCTTCTACTCCTCTTTTTCCTCTTCTTCTACTCCTCCTCTTCTTCTTCTACTCTTCCTCCCCTACAGACTTCATAAAGTCTGAAGGAGGCGAAGGCAGCAGCCAGCAGGCAGGAGGCACCGAGGAGCAGCCACCAGCTGAAAGAAGAAGAAGAAGAAGAAGAAGAAGAGGAAGAGGCACCCTGTGAAGGAGGAGTAGAAGAAGAAAAAGGAGAAACAAGGAGAATTAATTCAGTAGTTTAAGTTTTGTCTCTAAATTTGCTGCAGTGAGACCTCTTCATTTTTCATCCATCTTCACCCATCAGCTAACTCCAATCAAAATCCAACTGAGAACACTAACCGCTAGCTGCTAACTGCTAACTGCTAACCCTGCTAATTCTGTACAGTTTCAATACTAGAAACACATGCTAACCAAATACTAATTCACTATTAAATGAAAAGGGAATGCTAACTTCGTACAGCTAATGCTACTAATATGAAATTAATGAAATTGGAAATTGACTGAATGCAAATCCTAATACTACTGCTAATAGCATTCAAATCCAATTAAGAATGCTAATGCTAGCATGAACGCTAACACAAAAAATGCCGTTGAGATCAGCAACTGGATGCTATTGCCAACGTTAAATGCTAGACCCATGCTAGTCGAAGACAAATCCCTCTTTAAATCAAAGCAGAAAGCTAAATACTAACTGCTAACCCGTCGGTTACCTTGGCGACGCAGTAGAGGCCGAAACCAACAAGGAAGAGCAGAGACAGCAGACGGACACAGAGCGAGGGGCGGGACTCCTGCTGCCACATGATTGGTCGAGACGGAGCAAGCCAATCGGAAGGGGTTTTGTTGTTTTGGAAGGAAAAGGAAGGAAGTATGGATTTAAAATGTGAGAAAAATATGAAATATTATGTTGTGGGAATGTAGGAAAAATGTTGAAGTTTGGAAATGAAAAAAAAACTAAAAAATTAATTTGTTGAACTGGAGTTGATTAAATATGCGGAAAGAAAATATGTGATGTAATGAAAATTGAATTAAAAATGCTCAATATTTTCAATTAAATTATACAATTAAAAATACTGTGGAAAAAAATCCTTTCAAAACGTTACATGCAGAAATATTACAATTTTTTTGAAATAACGTCAAAATATGAAATATGAAAGATCAAGTGACAGTTCTAACAGTAGAATGAATACATTTTTCAAAAATAATGATATATATTATTTATAAAAATGTCTAAAATGAGTTCGTTTTTCTAAAAAAATTCATTCATTGCTTTAATCCAAAACATATTAGATTACTATTAAAAAACATTTAATTAAGAATATTAGAATGTACTATGCAATATTATAGAATTTTTAAAATAAATTATTGTAAAATATATTTTTTCAAATGTTATGATTGAAGAATGACAAAATTGTAAACAGTAAATATAATTAAATGTTTAAAAAAATTAAAAAAATGTATAAATAATTATTAAAATGATTAAATATTTCAAAATATTCGAAATGTAAATAAAAAAACTAGAAGGAATTAATTATACAAATGAAAATATCAAAATAGATCAAGCAGAGGTAAATTATTTAAAAACATAAAATTAAAAATGTAAAAAAAAAGAGAAGATAAACTAAACAAATATTGAACAAACATAAAACATGAATTAATAAAATATTTAAATATAGTCTTGCAAAATATTTTAAAATGTTGAAAAGTAATCCAAAAAAATATAACTTTCTTCTGGCCAATCAGCAACAAGGAAACAATAAAAATAAAATATAAAATATAATGATGCAGAAAAATATTAAAAACAACAGTCTAACTTGACAGTAGGAAAAATAATAGAATCCAATCAGCAAAGAGAAAAACAAGAAAAATACAATAAAAAAAAGATAGAAACAGGGGGAAAAAGTCCTAAAAAAATTGTAAAAAAAAAATTGCCTATCAGAGGCAAGTACAACAATAGAATATCAATAGAAAAAACGGTAGAATCCAATCAGCAGAGTAAAACAAGAAAAATAAAAGTTAATAATACAGAAAATTATTAGAAACAACAGTTCAAGTTGTCCGAAAATTTGTTTGTAACATCCAAAACATTTGTATATTTTTTCTAGCCAATCACAGTCCAGAATTATATGACCTGTAAATAGAATAACAATAGAAAAAAACTAAAAGAAGCAAATCAGCAAAGAGAAATAATAAAATAATAATAAATAAAATAAAAAAAGATAAAATTAGGAATGAAACAGTCCAAGTTGTTTGTTTTTGTAAAGTCCCAAAAAGTTTGAATAATATTCTAGCCAATCAGAGACAAGAATGGTATGATTTGAAACTAGTTAACAATAGATAAAAATAAAAGAAGCGATTAGAAAAGGAGAGTGGAATGAGCGGAGAAGCTTTCTGAGTGTATATATAGAGATTTAATCCTACACTGTAAAAAATTATCCAGACTAAATATAACATATGCATTAGTTAATAGGCGCGAACTGCTACACTGTAAAATATAAATAAATAAACACATTTAACTAACCTACATTAGCTAATTAGAGTCAACTACGCTGTAAATGTATTCTAAAAAAAATAAAAATAAGTCAATATAGTTTTTATATTACACTGTACAAAATGATCCAAACTAAATTTATCTCATTCATTAGTTAATTAGAATGAACTTCTACACTGTAAAAAAAGACTAATCCAAACCAAATTTACCTCAGCCGTTAGTTAATTAGAATGAACTGCTACACTGTACAAAAATATCTAAACTAAATTTAACTCCATTAGTTAATTAGAATGAACTGCTGCAGTGTAAAAATATATCCAAAGTAAATTTAACTAATACATTAGATAATTGGAATGAACTGTATTACACTGAATTGCACTGTAAAAAAAACCCCCAAAGATCTCTCATAATATATTTTTGATTCAATTATTCAGTGAAAAATACTCAGTTTCAATTACATTCACAAAACTGATTCATTAGGCTTTGTTATGAAAACATATATTTATTGTTAAAAATATTTCCAATTAAATGAAATTAATGGCCCAAATATTGAAATTAATTGTATTTGCTGGTTTTCCTGATTGCATTAAAATATTTTCATTCAAATCATATTCATATATAATTAATATTTTAAAGTGAGAGTGATATTTTCAATTAAGTTAAGTTCAATTTAATTTTTCGTGATATTTTTTGGTTCAATTTGGAATCAAACTGAGAAAATTATCAAAATATCAAAATAAGAAAATTCTTAAAAATTAGGGGAAATTAAGATTTTAATATAAAACATTTTTTAATTCAGTTTAATGCAGTTAACAGCCATTTTTCAGTTAATTTCAATGACATCCATACATTTTGTTTTTCTTTTTTTTTGTGAAAACTATTTAAGCAATTTAAACATTTTTATTTGTTTTTTTTTTTACAAAATTCCAAATTAATGAAATTAAAGACAGTTCTGTTATTTGCCTTTAAAATATTTTTTATTAATTATTAATAAAAAATAATTAGTTGTATGATTAGGAGAAAATATAAATTATATAATAATTAAATTTTAAACATAATAACATAATAAATAATAATGTTTCTAATTCTTATCTTTTATTATTATTAAAAAATGGAAAAAAATAAACCAATTAAAAAAATCCTGCGTATTCAATTAACTAAATGAATTAAATGAAATTCATTAAGATAAGTTTCTGTTTAGGTTAGCACGGGATTAGCATTCAGCGCTAATCCCCATTCACTTTAATGAGAAACAGAATGCATGTGTGTGTATGTGAGAGAGGTACAGTCGAGAGACATTGGATCAGAATTTCAGAGTTGATCAGAGAATCAGAGTTTTTCTTTAGCAAGAGTAGAAGGGGAAGAAGATGGTTACACGATAGATGGTTAATTCCAGTGGGTCCAGGTGGAACCTGAAGAGATGAATGATGGTAACGATTCAGCCGTTCTGACAGAAGAGCGTAGCACATTCCTCCATTGTGGTTCCAGGGAGAAGAAGAAACTAATGGGATGAGCGACTTCCGAGTCACGTAGCGATGGAGGGGCGAGGCAACCTGCGAGGGGGGAGGAGCCGAGCAAAGGAGGTGGAGTCTGAACCTGACCAGTGATTGCAGATAGAATGGCAGTCTGATGTTCTGACCTGTGAGAGAGTACCAGGGTCTTAAACTTGATGCAGCAGACAAGGGACAAAGCTAGGAAGCATGTAAGGAACCAAGGAAGAACGGAAACACCTAAGAAGCTAGGAAGCATGTAAGGAAGCAATGCAGGATGCTAGAAAGAAAACAAGGAAGGAAGGAAACACCTAAAGATCTAGGAAGCATGTAAGGAAGCAAGGAAGGAAGCTAGGAAGCAAGGAAGGGAACTAGGAATCTAGGAAGGGAGCATGGAAGCATGTAAGAAAGCAAGGAACAGAGGAAACAAGAATAGAAGGAAGGAAACATCTCTCTCTCCCTCTCTCTCTTTCTCTCTCTGCTGAAAGACGCACAGCAGCGGTTTCTCTCTCAGACCCAAAACGAGATCGTTATTGTTTTCTTTATTTATTATTTTTATTGTCTGTTTTACAAAGAAGAAAAGGAAAATCCAGTCCTTTATACATCTTGATTCTATCGTTTCTGACCAGGAAAATGAAAAATACCTTGTATTTCAGTTTTTCAGTTGTCGATTTTTAAATGAAAATCAAATCGTTTTTTAAATTTCTGTTTGTGAAAAGAAAATAGAATGACTAAAAATACACGGTTCTGGCATCGTTCACACATACAGTCCATATGGAACATTACTAGTAATGTTACAACGTCTTGAGCTGGGAAATTGGTAGAACTGATATACTGGCATTTCCACACTGGCTGCTGTTCAGACATGACGGCATGCCGTCACTTTTACAGAACAGGCTGCATGTGTGAAAGGGGCAAGTTGTTTTTGCTTTGTTTTTGTTTTTTTATTGCATAAAATGCCCTTCTTGCTTTCTCTTTCAGTTCATTCACGGCCTTGCTTAAATTACCTGTTGCACTGATCTTAATACCCAAGTAATTATAGTTCTTAGTGTGTTGGATAACCTGTTCCCCAAGTTTAAATGTGTCTTCCTGAGACCTGGACCTTCTCTGGAATATCATCACCTTAGTTTTCAGGTTCACTGTTAAAGCCCAGGTCTGACTGAACTTCTGCAGGATGTCCAGGCTCTCCTTCAGTCCTTCTGTAGTCCTTGACAGGAGGATCAGGTCATCAGCAAAGAGGAGAAGTTTGACCTCCTTGTCCAGCAGAGTTGGGCCAGGTACAGTGCACTGTTCTATTTTGTGGGCAAGTTCACTTATATAGATATTGAACAAAGAGGGACTGAGAGTGCACCCTTGTCTCACTGCTCATCTCTGTGGGAAGTACTTTTCATACATTGATTTTATACAATCATAGGTTTTTCCCCCTGTGCCACTTTGAATTAATTTGTATAATAGTCCCTCGTGCCAAATAGAATCAAATGCTTTCTGGAAGTTGATAAAACATGAGTAGATTTTGGATTTGTTTTGGTTAACATGGGTGTCAATTGTCAAGGAGGTTGAACATATAAATATCTTGTCTAGAATTCTAGTTCTATGTGGAAATGGAGTACGAGGTAACGCGAGAGATAACGGGAAGTGAGCTACAGATAGATACACTAAGATAGTTCATGTATGACACATGCTAAGATGCTTCATCTTCAATAAACAAGTTCAATAACGATTGATCTCGTTATTTGACATGGTGTCAGAAATGATCTCGAAAGAGGATGGATCTACACTTCAGGAAAAAGCCGAACTTTAAACCACCGGAGGGCTTCAGCTTCGATGAGCCGGGAGAATGGCCCACATGGAAACAGAGGTTTTTGAGGCACGGAAACGATGCTAAACAAAGCTACGAAGCAACGAAGCTAAATGAAGAGGACGGCGAAGTCCAACTGAGCACGTTAATCTATGCTATGGAGAATGAAGCCGAAAACATATTCAGGTCTTTTGCATTCGGTACGGGGGAAGATGAAAACGACTTTGATACTGTCATGGACAAGTTCAATGAATCTTTTGTGCCACAACTTAACGTGATACATGAGAGAGTACAGTTCTGTTAGTGCATTCAGAAACCAGATGAAAGGGCCGAAGTTTACATCAGAGCACTGTACGAACTTTCAGAAAATTGCGAGTTTGGAGAAAAGAAAAATGAACATATTAGAGACAAACTCATTGTTGGAATTAAAGACAGAGACTTGTCTAAGAAGCTACAGCGTACAAAAAATCTTACTCTGGACATGGCTATTCAAATGGTAACTAGAAGGGCACTCAGAGAGCGCAGACCTCTGCCAAGGTTCGTGCTATTATTGCTTGTTCGTGAGTCGGATCCGGATCCACACCAAAATTTAATGGGTTCTTCCTTGGCCCATGCTACACCCTTCCACAAGGTTTCATGAAAATCAGGCCAGCAGTTTTTCCGTAATCCTGCTAACAGACAAACAAACAAACAAACAGCACTGAAAACATAACCTCCTTGGCGGAGGTAACGAGACGTCAGAGACAGACCGGAAGAGGACACCGCTCTGCTGAAACAGAGAGCAAATATGACAAATCTTTAGATTTACTGCTGGAGGACGATTAAACCCGAGGAAAATCAAACGTCTCAGTGTCACCAGATACATTTTCCGGTTCCGGTTCATAGATAACAACTTGAAGTATATATAAAATAAAGCTGATAACTTGATTTTCAGTTTTTGGTACATTTTAAATGATTTAAAATGAAGGGCGCTCTTGGGCGCTATAGTGAAATATAGAACGGGCGCTATGGGGTCTAGAGGGTTAAGTCAGTGAAAATGAGACAACGCCTACAAAAACTGGACATTCCACTAATCAGCCCAGGGGGTCATTTAAAGTGCATCAGTCAGTTCAGCACTACATTCAGCTATAAAGGAAAGCACCACAGAACCAAGGTGTATGTGGTCAGAGGCCTAGCAGTAAATCATTTGTTAGGTGAGGAGACAGCCACAGCACTGGGCTTAGTAAAGAGAGTGGAGAGAGTCAGCAGTGCTTTCGGGGAGCATGGCACATTAAAGACAGAGCCTGTCAAAATATGCCTAAAAGAAGGGGCAGTACCCCACGCAGTCACAACAGCCCGCAGAGCACCACTACCCTTACTTCCCAAAGTTAAAGAGGAACTCAGTAGGATGGAAACACTGGGAGTGATTGAAAGAGTCACACAACCAACAGGCTGGTGCAGCCCAATGGTGCCAGTGGTAAATGGAAAAGGGAAAGTACGCATCTGCGTAGATATAAAAAAGTGAATGAACAGGTAAAAAGAGAACGATACATACTCCCAACCACTGAGGAGGTGATGGCCAAGCTGACAGGGGCCAAAGTTTTCTCCTCACTCGATGCATCCTCAAATTCCTTTGCACAGTGAGAGCAGCCTACGGACGACGTTCATTACGCCCTTCGGTAGGTACTGCTTCAGGCGCCTGCCATTTGGCATCAGTATAGCACCCGAAATATTTCAAAGGAAAATGCACAAGCTAATGTCTTACCTGGAGGGGGTGTATATGGACAATGTGATCATACATGGTCCCAGCATGCAGGTACACAATGCCCGCTTGGAGAATGTACTGAAGAGGATGGAGGCAGGCTGGCCTAAAACTAAACAAAGATAAATGTGTCCTAAGACAAAAGCAGCTGCACTTCCTGAACCACGTGGTGGATGAGAGAGGGGTGAGGCCAGATCCATAGAAGGTCAGAGCCATCGCAGAGCTACCACCACCAGCAAACATAAAAGAACTGAGAAGCATGATAAATTACATGGGGATGTATATACCCCACCTGGCAACAAAAGGGGGCTCACTGTACGACCTGCTCAAAACCAACAACGCGTGGACCTGGGATGAACCTCAAGAGAGAACTTTTCAGAGCTTAAAAGTGGCACTGATGAGTACACTGGTGCTAGCTTATTATGACCCAAATAAACCAACAACTGTGTCAGCCGATGCTAGCAGCTACGGCTTGGGAGAGGTGCTCCTCCAGCAACATGCTGACGAATGGAAACCTGTGGCATACTGCTCAAGAACGTTAACAAGCGCCAAGACGCGTTACACCCAGATTGAAAAGGAGTGCCTCGCAGGGGTCTAGGCGTGCAAGTACTTCGGAAAATATCTGAGTGGAATGGATAGGTTCAGGCTAATAACGGACCATAAACCGCTAGTCCCCCTAATCAACACCAAAGACCTAGACACAGTGCCCGTCAGACGCCAAGGCCTGCTGCTCAGACTGATGAGATTCAGTGTTACAGCCGAGTATGCGCCGGGTAAAACTCTGGTGGTAGCAGACACACTATCACAGAGCCCGGTGAGTGACAACACACACAGCAACCTGGAGGCGGATGTCAGTTGTTATGTAAACTCCATCATAACCTCCTTACGGGCATCACAGAGAAAGCTTGACATGCTAAGAGAGGCAACTCGAACAGACAGTCAACCACAGACTGTGGCTGAGCTGATAAGAAACAGATGGCCAGACCACATTAAAGATGTACTCCCTACAGTAAGATACTATTACCACTGCAGAGGTTAGCTCTCTGTACACGACGGCTTAGTCACGAAGGGCAGCCGTATAGCCGTGCCCCATTCACTGAGACAGGATATACTGGACAAAATCCATGAAGGGCACCAGGGACTTTCAAGATGCAGGGAGAGGGCACAGGCATCAGTGTGGTGGCCAGGGATATCATCAGACCTAAAACAAAGAGTGGAGAAATGTGGGTTCTGCTGTGAGAATAGAAGAACACAGAGAAAAGAACCGCTCGATCCGACACCCTGGCAGACCGTGGCAGCGGGTAGGAATGGACTTGTGCGAGCACAAAGACAAGCACTACCTAATTGTCTCTGATTACTTTTTCCGCTACCTGGAGCACGGACCACAGTTTGCGTGTGAAACCTTCAGGAAATTCAGCCAGGAGTTTGACTTTGAGCATGTGACCTCGAGCCCGCATCACCCCTCGGGGAACGGCCAAGACGAGCGGGCTGTTCAGACAGCTGAGAGAATCCTGAGACAGAAGGATCCTCTTTTAGCTCTCCTAAGTTACAGATCAACGCCAGCTACACCAACAGGTGTGAGCCCGGCAGAGCTAATGATGGGCAGAAAGCTTCGCACTACACTACCAACCCTGGAAAGCAACCTAGCACCCAGATGGCCGGATATGGCACTCATCCAACAGCGGGACGCTGCGGAGAAAGAACGCCAGGCATTCTACTCCAATCATAGACATGGAGCATGGGACCTGCCAGTACTGGCAGCTGGTGATAAGGTTTTAGTGAAGCTGGACTCTGAGAAACAGTGGACTACACCGTCACAAGTGCAGGAGGACAGTACCACTCCGAGGTCATATGTCATCAGCTCCTCAGCAGGGGGGGAGACAAGGAGGAACAGACGGCATCTGCGGGTCCTCCCAGAAGGGACCAAAGCTAAAGAGACTAAGAGAAATAACTCTGAACTCAGTCCACGCAAAGACTGGGGACTGGGACTGAACCCACCAACAGTCTAGTCAGGTGTCTGAGGGACAGACTGTTACTAGATATGGCAGGGTTTGTAAGCCCACTGAAAAGTTGTTTGAAAAAAAAAGAGAGAAATAAGAGGGCATGGTTTTGTTTGAAAAAAAACAAAGTCCTGTATTCATGTTATAAAGCACTTTTACTGAGCCTGATCATAGGTTGCAGTAAAGAATTTATGTTTAAGTCAAGAATTTAGTACGAGGTAACGCGAGAGAACGGGAAGTGAGCTACAGATAGATACGCTAAGAAAGTTGATGTATGACACATGCTAAGATGCTTTGTCTTCAATAAACAAGTTCAATAACGATTGATCTCATTATTTGACATCAATTAAAGAGTGTGGAGGTGGTCTGTGGTTCAACAATATGGCAAAAACCCAATTATGGATTATACTGTGTCCCAATTATGGATTATACTGTGTTCATTTAAGAAATTGACTCTATTCTTGAGTTAATTATACTGCAAAAAAACATTTCCCAGGTTACTACTTACACAGATTCCTCTGTAATTTTGGGGGTCAAATTTATCTCCATTTTTGTATATAGGAGTAATGATTCCTCGATTCCAAGTCTCAGGAAAACAGCCAACAATAAGGATCAAATTAAACAGTTTCAGGATGGCTAAATGGCATTTTTCAGAGCTGTAGTACGCAGCTTTTTCATTTGAAATGCCATCAGGGCCACATGCTTTTTTGCACTTGAGTGCCTTTATTTTTGTTGTCACCTCCTGTAGTGTTATAGGGAGATCTGAGGGGTTCTGATTATCTTTTACTGTTTTTTCTAGCCTTTTCCAGCCTTTTTGATGAACAGACTGATCTGGCTGTGGTCAGACAGAGGGGACAGAGGCTTGACTGTGAATGCACTGAAAGAGAATGGATCCATATCATAGTAAACATGTCCTCCACCAGTGATGTAGCTCCACCCTTGGGTCAGTCAGTGATTGCTGAGTGAACTTGAAATATGAGTGAAATTGTATTTGCATTTTGGTATGGGACAATGAAAGGACAGATTGACCATATATTTCTGTTGCCTACTCTCCTCAGAATTAGGCTTACAAGTTCTATCTTGAAATGTAGTAACTGTAATTGTCCTGTTTTTACTCAATACAGGACAAAATATAAGAACTACAATACGCAATAAATACAATCCGTACATTACACGATGTAAACTACAATACAATTTATAATACAATATACAATATAACATACAACACCAGGAGCGTGAGTGTTATGAATAATATAAATGCTAAATGATAAGTGATATATGGTATTGCACAGTAGGTAAGTGGTAATATGATATAAGTAGTGAACACTGAGGCACAGTGGTAGTGCAGTGATGATGCAATAACAGAACAACAGTCCAACAACTGGACAATAACTACAGTGTCTTGTGGTTAGAGGTTTGACTCTCACTTCAACACATCAACCCAGTCTGATGTCTCCAAGTGTGTAGCGTGTGGAGACTGTTATGTTACCATGATAACTTTAACTGTGCTGCTTTACCACTGAGTCCCCATTCATTGTCAATGCCGCCCCCTAGCGGCACAACGTCAATGTTACAGTGTGAGTAACAAACTAACGGACGGAGACCGATCCATAGTCCCCCCTTTGGTGGGGGACAATCATGTAGTCGATGCTGCTGTTGCCAAGAGGTGAGCAGTAGGTGTATCTACCTAAAGAGTCTCCTCGCAGCCTCCCATTGACAATATACAGACCCAGGCTTCGACAGAGCCGCAGCAGGTCCCTCCCGTTCTTACTGACCACTGTGTCATGGTTCCTTCTGTGGGGCAAAGTAAAATTAGTAGTCATAAATTGATCATTAATATATTTATCTCCCAGTGTGGTGGTTATGTCAGACTGCTTTCCTGCGCGGGCATTGAAGTCTCCACAGATAAGAACATTTCCTAAAGCCTGAAAATGGCATGTCTCTGACTCCAGATTAGGAATCATGTCTTCTTGGTAGTAGGGAGACTCAGAGGGGGGATGTACACAGAGATATACTGTATGTCTCTTTGTGTGGGGATTATTTTTTTATTCTGATCCAGATATGGTTGCTTCTAGTTTTTAGAATTTGGAGTGAATTATTAATTTCTGATTTATACCAAATTATCAGGCCTCCTGAGTCTCTGCCTTGATTTAATTTGTGTGAGGGAAGAATAATTTATCTGTAATTTGGGGGGGAGTGCGTGGCCACATCTGATTTACTTCATGTTTCTGTTAGAATTATTATGCCTGATCTATTTACACTATTTACAAGTTCAGGGTGTCTGCTCTTCAAGCCAAAGGTTGAAGAGCAAAGACCCTGTATCTTCCAAGAGCTTATCTGGAATGAGCATATTCAACGATTACAACTTATGATAAAGAGAGCAAAACAGCTATACGTAAACAACTGAAGGGTAACCTATTCATAGAGATATTCTAGTTGAGGAACAACATTTTGTGTGTGTGTGTGTGTGTGTGTGTGTGTGTGTATGTGTGTGTATATGTGCGTGCATGTGTTCTCCCTGTGTTATGTCTGTACTCTCCTCTACACTAGCAGTCTGGTACAGAGTGTGTGCAGCATCTGCTTGATCACGTCCAGCTCTGAGGTGGGTGGTGTTGGGTCAGGACTGGGTGGAGCTCCAGTCAGTGCAGTATTGTAGCTGAGCGGCTGGTGTTGGGAGGGTCTAATGGTCCTCTGGCTGGGTGGAGGAGGAGCAGCAGTAGGCTGTAGATGAGGGTAAGCCTCATGGGACCTGGCAGACCTGAGAGGGACGTAGGGTCTGGGAGGTCTGGGGTCTCATTTATAAACGTTGCGTACGCACAAAACGGGGCCTGAAAGAGGCGTACCCCACTTCCCACGCAAAAGTTGTGATCTATAAAAACAAACTTGGCAGGAGAATGTGTGCACCTGTACGTAAACTCTGACCCACGCTACGAACATTTTGGAGACAGTGGGGAAACGACTGAGATGGCAAAGTACTAAAATAAAGCAAAACATGGCCTTTACACTCAGTTAATTTCCAGGCCGACTCCACATCAACGTAGAAAACCCTCTAATAATAACAGTCCTTGTCCTAGAACGTCTAGGACACAACTAAATAGTGTCTTTGTTGCTTTAGTTCCAAACCCGATCATTTGTCCAAAAAGCATCTATATGTCATTATAGGCTGACATGGTGTGAATTAGTCTCATTAAGTACATTACAGTCTTTTAGCAGAGACCCAGCTTGTCACAATTAAATCCAACAAATTCAAGGTGTTAGGCAACTGGACTGGAAGTCTCAAGGTAATAAATAATGATGCGTTCTGGTCCACAGGGCGCATTGGAGACGCCGGGTCCAGGCGCAGCGTCCTCTTGTTCACCGCGGTCTCACACTGTCTGATCCCCGAGTCACAAAACCACAATACAGAACTTGTCTATGCGTTTTTTATTCAAATCAAATGAATGTGAAATGCTGAGTGCGTGGTGACGTTCACTCTTTCCAAACACAAAAGGCACATTTACGATACCTGGGTCAGTCGCAGCATCTCATCTTCCTCTCTAACGTTAAGTCAGAGTCACGCTGGGTTTCTGGCACAATGCCACCAAATAGGGTTTCCCCGTCATCGAGGTGTAACGTTCAAAGCGTCTGTCCTTGGTAGGAGAGTAGAGATGACTGCTCTGTGGTCTGGAAACGCTCTGCTGGCTCTCTCAGCCACCCTGCTCATGGCGCTGGCTGTGTCTCGCAGGGTGTGGAGATCATTGGTTCCTGTGTGGATTGCAATGCATTTGTGAGTCCCTAGTGTCTCCTGTTTTAATTGGTCCGGGGCATGGTTTGTATTCCTGCAGCGCTTGTGACTGACTGTATGGTTGGGAAACAGACGTTGGGTGTCAATATATTTGCCATTGGAGTCCATGAGGAGAACTATCTGGGCATCGAGAGAGGCAGAGCTGGTGGAAGAGGGCTGGCTGTTGGGAACAGTTCCACTGCTGGGCGGGTGCGTGGCAGGTAATGGGTCTGTGTCCGAGGAAGTAACCGCTGGGCTCAGTGTCTGGGAGGATAGAGAGACCGGGTGAGGGCTCGTTCCATGGGCCTGGCCGGTGGGGTGATAGAGGGGCATCGTGTCCTGCAGCTGTTGCTCTAGCTTGGCCATCTGGGCTTTGAGGCTCCTGTTCTCTTTGAGGTTGGTGATGGTGTCATTCATCTTGCTGATGGTTTGGTGTCTCGCTTTTCACCAGCTGAAGCTCCTCTCTCGGTTCTGTCAGCGTGGCCTGTGTATTCTCTCTGAACTCAATCAGGTCCAATCAGGGTGGCTGGAGGGCTCCGGGATTTAGTGTCCTCCTCTGTGTCATGTGGGTCTGACCTCTCCTTCTCTATCTCGGCTTTCATCTGTGGGAAGGCTCTCTCAAAGGAGGCCAGGCCTTCCTCGTTGGCCCGGGCTAACACTTTGCTGGTGCTGGGGTAGTAGGAGATGGTGAGCATCATAGAGATATCTCTATGGTGAGCACTGGGTTGTCCGTGTCTAAGTTCTCATCTTGACAAACTGTCAGTCATGCCATTAGCCTTTATGCACAGTTTGTCCTCAAGGGCTTCCGTCACCTAGTAGCTTTGCTGTGTGTGTTTACAAATGTGTTGCGGTTTCTGTTGCCCTCTAGTGGTCGGAAAATCGCTTAGTGCAGCATTAAAAAAGGAGAAGTCTAAGTTTGACAGTTGTAGCTTTAAGGATCAGGCTGGTGTTTTTTAATGCATTGCTTACTGTCAACAAATCCTATGAAAATAACAAAATCAGCAATGATTTTGTTTTGCCACCAAGTCTGGTCCATGTATCCTGGTCCCAGTGCAGCCATGTCCCAGCAGCCATAGAACTCCACTGTATTAAAAACATTAAAAACCACAGAGTCACAGAGCCATGCTGCTGCTCTGCAGCATATTTCATCATCACCATGCACCGGGCCGGACCACTTTTTCCTCAAACAACTTAAAGTGGATACAGACATTTTCATCTTTCCCCCGTTGTCCCCCCCTAGTGTTTCCAAGTGGTTTTGTTGTTGTTGTTTGCTCCGCTGTCTCAAAGACACCCGGATCTCTTTCTGTTAGAGTCTAGCTCTGTGCAACAGAACAAACCATCTGTCTGCTTATCAACTCCTTGATCAAAACACAATATAGTAACTTTCACCACTGCTCATTTTAGAAAGGCCACTGCAAGAAAACCTGTTCTTTGTTTAGATTATCAAACGGACAATGGATCATTTGTTTGTTTCTGGCTGCTAGCATTAGCGTTAGCTAGCGTTAGTAACATGGCTAACGTTGCTAACGCTAGCTACGCTAGCTAACGCTAGCAGCCAGAAACAAACATAGTTAGATGTTTGTTTCTTTTGTTTCTGGCTGGTCCTGGCTTCCTTGTAGCTCCTGGTTCGTTTTCGTTTTCCTTTGTGCCGTAAATCGAGCCTTCATTCTCTCAGGAGATCGTACCCATAGTGAAAGCGAGGCTTATAGGAACCAATCTAAACGCCGATGGTGTCATTATTCTATAGCCATTACACTGTGCAATCAACATTTACTTCATAATGATAAGTTATAGCAAAAAGGTTGTCTATAGGGTCTTTAATAAGTCGGCCGTAAACACGTTTTCCATCTCAGGAAAGTAGTTCCGTAGCACAGAAAATAGTCCCCGGCGTAATGAAGAATTTGTTCCCATTTGAATTTGATTTGGTAAAAACTACAACAGCCTGACTTTTCATGGTAACAGTACTGATTTTTTAAATTGAAACTATGTCTTTGTGAGCTGTATTTAAAGGTTATAACTATAATTATAAAGTGCTATAAGCAGATTATAACACATTATAAGTATGTTTATAATGCATTATAGACATGGGCGTCATAGAAAGTGTTACCGAGACTAGATATGGTCTAGGATTTGTTATGATAATATAGTGATATAGCTTAACTATTGTTTTTCCTGCCCTTAAAAGCTGCATTACGGTAAAGTGATTAAATTTTACTTGTTGAGTGAAATGAACAATGCATCTCTACCAGTTTGTTCATCATATGCACATAACTAATGATCATTCCTCAGAATTTTCTTCTGTGTAAATATCTTATGGAAAAAACAGTAGTAATTCACAAAATATCGTCTCATTATCGATATAGAGGCATTCGTTCAAAAATATTGTGATATTTGATTTGGCCTGTATCACCCAGCCCTTATATATACGTGTATGTGTGTGTGTGTGTGTGTGTGTGTGTGTGTGTGTGTGTGTGTGTGTGTGTGTGTATAAATAACAATGAATACAATGTGCTTATTCTCTCTTTTGCGTTACAGGTCGGGTTGGTTGAGATACAGCTCTCTCTCTCTCTCAAAGGTGTCCCAAAATGGAAATATTTAATTGATGTTGATGTGTTCGGTGAATTATTGTTATTATTACTACTGTTAGTGAGAGTTTCCTTTTTGTTTTTCTCAAGGAAGGGAAGCCAACAAGCCGGTGAGGAAGGCCGGCTCTGTGGTGGGACTCCAGCTGGACAGTCTGGAGGCAGTGGGAGAGAGGAAGCTGAGAGGAAAGATCAACTTCATCCTGGAGAGCCCCTCTCACCCTCTCATCCTCACCCTCTCACCCTCTCACCCTCTCATCCTCTCACCCCCCCCCCCCCCCCCCTCTCTACGACGAGCTGAGGCTGAGGAGCAGCTTCGGCCACAGGCTCCTCCCCCCACGCTGTGGCGGAGCGCCTCAGGTTTTCCTTTTTGTCAGCGGCCATCAGACTGTTCAACACCATCAGCGACCAGCCAGCCGTGACCACCGGCTTTATATTTCACTCCGCCATTAAATATTGTTATTAAATATGTTTTTGTATATTACTCAATTTGTACAATTATTTAATTCTGAAATTAAAATTAATACAATTTTGCTAAAAATATCAAAATAATCAAACTTTTAATTTTCAATTCACAGCTGAAAAAAAAGTTTGTGTTTTTATTTTTTAGAATTGTTTGTTTATGATTTTTCCAGTATTTCCAAAATTAAAACAATATCAAAATAACATAGAATAATTGGGCTGATTCTAACATTTATCAAATAAAACATAAAGGGTATTCATAAAAAGAAAATGAACATAAAATATATAAAAATTCAAATGAAATGTGAGTGATTTTTGCAGTTTTTCCAAAATTAAAAAAAACGTAAAATACATAAAATACATACACACAATGCATAGGAATGATGACAAAGTATATATAAGTAATTATTAATTTCTCAATATATTATTTCACATCTCCGACATAAATGTATAAATAATAATTGTATTAAAAATAATAATAATACTTCTGGATTTATTAGATTTACATACTAGGTTTAATAAATTTACATACTGGATGTATTAGATCCGATTAGGATTCGATTTATTCGGATTTGATTTATTTAAGCCGTTTAGCTCAGCTCTAGTATATTTTTTAATTACTTAATTTTGAAGCTATGAATTATGATTTTAATTTGCCTTTTTAATTCAGATTTTTGCTCTCTCACTTGTTATCCATTTCCCATTAGTGAGTTTTGTTTTGTTGTGTTATATTGTTGTGGATGTTATGTTATGTTTTTACAAGCACCAAATTCCAAGCAAATGTCTAGTTGAAGTGGCAATAAAGTGAATTTTCCTGTTTTTCAAAAATGAAAACATTTGAAATTCCATAGAATAATTCGGCTGGAAATTGAATGGATTAAATCATAAGGGATATTTAAAATACAAACAAACAAACAAAAAAAGAAAAAAAAACATTAATAAAAGTGATATAAAAAATTGCTTGATTTTTTTTAATTTCTTTTTATATATTTTTTTTTTTTTCACCCCGCCATTAAATATTGTGATTACATTTTTTCATTATTACTCGAATTTCTTTTAATTATTTATTTAAAAAAAAATAAAAAAACATAACATCAAACTTTTAATGTGAGATTTCAATCTGCAGCTGAAAAAAATAGTTTGTGTTTTTTTTGTTATAATTGTTTGTTAATGATTTTTCAAGTTATTCCAAAATGAAAGAATTCTTAAGGTTCCTTAGAACGCTGGAAAATGTAGGGTGGATTTGTGTAAAGTGGGACAATTTTTGCAATTCTGAATTGTGTAACATATTTCCATATGAAGCCAATACATTAGAGCCACACCTGATACCATTCTGAAATCCCCAAGATGTTTCCTAATTAAATCAGAAGAAAGAATTCAGATATCATACACAGAGAGGAAATGGCACATATATTAGTGTTCCATGTGCAAATTGTTCCTAGAAAAGTGCATTTTCTAATCTGGGACGGCTTGCTCTGAAATCTGGGACACTCATTATTAGGCTTAGAAAAGCCAATATCACCTTAATTTATGCAAGGCAAACTTATCTGCCCAAAAACACTCTGATAGGCTTTATCTATTAGGCTAAAAAAAACTAGTATACGTTTACATGTTATGTGGAATGTCAAACAATATACAAAGAAACCATATACTATTTTAAAGAATTTATTACAAATATATTATGCTTGTTATTATATCATGAACAGGATCTAACAGGCAGTTACAGTAAAAAATGTAACATGCAATAAAGTCTCAACATATCATTTCATAAAACTGGGACCTGCCATAAATTTGATAGAATAGGCAACAACATGTAAACAAGTTTTTAAAAGGTTATTTGTGCAAACTGGGACCTGTATGAACACGAGGCAACAACATGTAAAGTCTTTAAAACTGTCATAAAACATTACATCCAGGTAGGCTACAATCAATCTGATGGAAGATGTATAGGCATTAAAAAAACATTGCTGTAAGCAAACTGATTAAAAACTGTTAAACACTGTTTGACTGTGTGACTACACTTTAGTCAAGAAACAAGCAGTCCTTGCACGTCAAGGACCCATCCATCATCTATGATCCCATTGTCCTCTGCACAGCTCTCATGAAACCAGTGGCTGCAGACAGTACATGAGAGCCAGTCCTCCGTGCACTTGGGGTCCTCTTTGTCCCCATATTCGTGTTGGCAGATGGTGCATGGTTCCTGGTCCTGCTGGTTCATTTTCTTGGTTTTAGGCTTGGGCCTTTTCTCCTTGCCCTTTCTCCCTTTTCCTTTAACATATTCAAAATGTTCATCACTGGTCAAATTCCAGGAAGGAGGTTTGGCCCTCTGGCGGCTGGTGGTTGGTCGCGCTCTCATCGGAATCAGAGTAAGATTTCTGAAGGAGACCTCTGCTGTCTCTGGCTGTGTCTCCACCTCCACCTCTTGTGCCAGAGGTGGTGGGGTTACGATGTTGGACAGAGGGTGGGGTGGAGTTTGCTGAGGAGGAGAGATCACTGGCTGAACAGCATCATGCAGAGGATGGGGTGGGGTCTGCACCATAAGATCCCATGGGTGTAGATGGTGAGAGGCACTGTCAAGCGGAGGGCAGATGTTGGGTTGGTGGTGCAGGGAGCAGTGTGTCATCTGCTGGAGCGTCCTCTGGGGTCTCTTGGAGGGGTCTCTCTGTGGTCTCACTTGGAGTGAAAAGGCTCGCCTTGATCTGAGCTGGGTTAAATGGGTATATCCCAGAGCCTCGAAAGCCAGCCTGGGCATTTGAAGGGGTAGCTGCTTTGGTCCACGCCTTTGAAAACAGTAGCATAAACAATGCCCTGTCGAGTCTTTTCCCCCCGCTCTCTCTGGTGATGACCCTCCCCTCCAGCCTCCAGTAGTGTTTTAAGCTCTTGAACAGAGCCCTGTCTGCCGGCTGCAGATAGTGAGTGGTATGAGGGGGTAGGCTGAACACGTAGACATTGTTGTCCCTCATCATTTTCAAAAAGTCAAGTTGTACACATGTGAGGTGTGCCCGTCCACAAGGAGCAAATGGGGTCTTGGATCAGGTTTTGGCAGATTCCTCAGAAATAGTTTCCCCCATTCAACAAAGAGGTCACTATTGATCCACCCGTTGTCGGACATCCTCACCGATGTATTTGGTGGAGACCCCAAGAGCCACTCTGACTTCAGTCGTTTCCCTTTAAATATTATCATCGTGGGTCCATACCCACCAGCAGCATTTAGACTGGCCAGGCAGGTGGTAGTTTCCCCCTTCTCTCCACCAGTGACCTCAAAACAGGGCGATCCTACCTCGGCCACCACCCTGGTGGAGAGGAAGTGGTCTTGGAGCCCTGTTTCATCACAGTTCCATATGTGATCAGGAGCATTCTCTAACCCCAGGGTCTTGATAATGTCCTGGTATTTGCTAAACCAGCCCATCACAACCGTGGGGTTGAATCCTGCCGCTCTTGCTGCTGATAGGCCTTCAGGTTTACGGATCCCAAGATTGGAATTTCGCCTCATAAACCCCCGGAACCAACCATAACCAGCCTTCTCAGCTGTCTCACTGAAGCCCTTTATCCCCTTCTTTTGGGCAAATTGGAAGGCCAGCTTTTGCACATCCTCCATCCTCAGAGGGAACCCCCGATTCCCTAGGGTCTTCACCACTTCTGCCAGCTCCGCTTCATCAACCGCAGAAATTAGTGGGTTTCTTCCGATTGTGTGATGGTGATGGCCAGCTCCTTTCACCCTGCGCTGGAGGGTGGACTTTGGCACATTCCAGGCCCTGGCCAACAGCCTCAGCTGAGGGACCCCACCAGCCTCAACAATCTCCCTGTACTCACTAATCGCTCCCTTCATCCTGTCCTGCCTCCACTGATTTAGTTTTCTGCCCTGGCTGCCTTCTTTTTGTCCTCGCTTTGCCATCCTCTCTCCCTCTCTCTGCCGTTCTCTCACTGCCTGCTCTCTCCGCTTTGCCATTGTCGCCTAATCTGTAATACACTGCATTGAGATAACAGATATATAAGAAAATGAATATGTTATATGCACAGAATTAAGGTAGTGTGTGATTTCAGTGTGACTAAAAGCTGCTTTGACCTAGCTAGCTAGTTTAACTGGCTAGCTAGCTAGTTTAACTGGCTAGCTAGCTAGTTTAACTGGCTAATCATGACAAGGTTTTGATCCCTGACCTAAAAACAAATAAAATGCTGCATTACAACACTAGGACCCCCAAACCTTGAATAAAAATATATATGTTGCACATTTAATTTTCCTAAATGCTTATTTTCCCAATTGAAGAACTGTCCCAGATTAGTCAAAGCATGCTGTCCCACTTTTGAAACCAACTTTTCTAAAGTGGGACAACTAAAGATTGATTGAAATAAAAAAACCTTAAACACATTTTCACCATATTATTGCATAATTTGATGCATAAATATATCACAAACATAATCTGATAACCATTATCAACATTGTTTTATTTATGACAGATTTATAGCCTTAGCATTCATTTTGTCTAAAACCTATGTCACTAACCTTTGTTTGGACTTCATATGGGGTACGTTCTGTTTGACAGTTGCCCCTCCCCCATCTATGACATCCCAATCGTGAAGTCATGTGATTTCAATCACATGACACCCCTGCTTGGATTTGACAACAATCCTATTCACTTGCATGTGTTAGAAGAAGAGATAAATGCACTGGAGCTTAGGTGTCCCACATTAGTCAGTGTCCCACATTACCCTAATTCACCCTAATGAATAAAACATAAGGGGTGTTTTTTTTTTAAAACAATGTGCATTAAAGATTGAAAAATTCAGATGAAATGTCAGTAGAAAGAAAGGGAGGGGCGGGCGGAATGAGAGAGAGAGAGAGAGAAAGAGAGAGAGAGGCTCCATTTCCATAGCAACGGAACAACACACCGGAAGTAGAGAGAGACAGCGAGAGAGAGAGGGGGACAGAGAGAGAAGGAAAGAAGAAGAAAGAAAGCGAGATAAAGAGGAAAAGGGGAGAGAAGAGCGGGGAAAAAACGAAAAAGGAGACAAATGGAGATTTAGAGCGGGAAAGTCGGTGGAAATCCCGCGAGAACGGCGCGAGTCGACGCGAGAACGACAGGTAAACAGGTGGAGAGACAAGAGAAAAGAGAGCAAAGGGAAAGAAAGCGATAAATCGCGCGAGAAGAGGCAAGAGAAGAGCGAGAAAGAACGCGGAAGTTGAAGAACGGACGCTGCAGGTAAGGAGAGCCATTCAGGACTGACTTTACCATGATGAACCTGTGAAATTCAGTTTTAAGGTTTTTCGGTTACAGCGGCGCAATTTTGTGTCATTTTCCCATTTTTTCAATGTCAAAATATTTTGAAAAATGCTTGCTGAGGCCAACTTTGTGAGAAAATAAAGTAAATAAAGAAATAAATGTAAATAATAAATAAATGTAATGTAAATAGTGTAAATGAATAGTTTGTAATGAAAATATACAATTTACAATTACAATTTCCCATTTGGCAGACGCTTTTATCCAAAGCGACGAATACATGAGATTTTAATAAACACAAGCAAGGATCCAGTCAGGAGAACAAGGAGAGTAAGAGCCATGAAGCAAAGATCTGGTCCAACAGGACAGAGGAGCCATGAGGCAGAGAGGCAGAGAAAGAGTTTTTCTTTTTTTTAGGTAATTAGGCTACACAGTCCATCAGGTGAGAAGGTGTTCACTGAAGAGCTGGTCTTAAGCCTTTTCTTAAAGATTGAGAGGGACTCTGCGGATCGAATGGAGTTTGGTAACTCGTTCCACCACCGAGGAACCACAGAAGAAGAGTCTGGATAGAGACTTAGGGCCTTGTTGTGGTGGCAGACGAGGAACCACAGAAGAAGAGTCTGGATAGAGACTTAGGGCCTTGTTGTGGTGGCAGACGAGGAACCACAGAAGAAGAGTCTGGATAGAGACTTAGGGCCTTGTTGTGGCTCCTTGGCAGAGCGTAGTGGGCGGAGGAGCGTAGACCTGAATGAGGAGTTCAGGTCGGTTGGCGCTTTGTAGGCGAGCATCAAGGACTTGAACTGGATGCGGGCGACTGGGAGCCAGAGGAGGAGATGAACAGCGGAGTGACATGTGCTCTTTTGGGGGTGAAGACCGGACGCTCCGCCTGTTCTGGATCATCTGCAGAGGTTTGAGCTACATGCCGGGAGCCCTGCCAGGAAGGAGCTGCAGGAGTCAAGGCTGATATTACAAGAGCCTGAACCAGGAGCTGTGCTGCATGTTCAGACAGGTAGGGTCTGATCTTCCTGATGTACAGAGCAAATCCACATGACCGAGCAACAGAAGCCACATGCTCCTTGAAGGTTAGCTGGTCATCAGTCATGACACCCAAGTTTCTGACAGACTTTGTGGGAATGAGCTGAGCTGATTGGAGCTGGATACTGATCTGTTGTTGTACAGAGGGACTGGCTGGGATGACAAGGAGCTCAGTCTTTGACAGGTGAAGCTGAAGGTGGCGTTCCTTCATCCATGCTGAGATATTGGCGAGGCATGAGGTCGTCCGGCGGGAACGATAGGAGGAGCTTTGAATTGATGATGTGCGTGACTGCAGGGATAAGAGTGGGCGAGATGGCCTGCAGGAGGTTGGAGGGTATGGGGTCCAACGGACAGGTAGTGGGACGAGAGTCAAGCAGAAGTTTGGAGACTTGCTCCTTGGTGAGATGGGAAAAGGACAGGAGTGAGGTCCTGTTAGCTGGAGGCAGACTGAGCTGGTCAGGCTCAGAGATCTGATCACTGATGGTAGAATCCTTATCAGTAAAGAAGGAGGCGAAGAGGTCAGCAGTGAGCAGAGTTGAGGGTGGAGGTGGTGGAGGGTTGAGGAGTGAGTTAAAAGCTGAAAATATTTTTCGAGCGTCTTTGGCCCTGCTGATTTTCTCCTGATAATAACTGATCTTGGCACTTTTTAGATGGGAGGAGAATACTGATAGGAGAGACTGATAGTCAGTGAGGTCAGTGGGATCTCTGGATTTGCGCCATTTCCTCTCAGCTGCTCTGAGCCCGTTGCTCTCTGATGACTCCGCTGAGCCATGGACTGGGGGGGGGGGGGGGGGGACAACTTTGCGGAAAAAAGGCCTCATAAAATATTTCAATGCCGTTTTTGTCTTTTTTTTTTTTTTTTACACTTTCTACATTTTTCCAAAATCAGAAGATTCTCAAAATTCCTGTGAATCGGCTGGAAATAATGTTGGAAATAAAAAAAATTAAACAGAATGATTTTATAAAAGCAACAGAAAATTCTACTAAAAAATCTGATTTTTCGTCAATTTCTGCTTAGCAACCATGTTCTGCTTCCGTGGCAACCGGGAGGAATTTTACGGCGAAGTGCTCCTATTGGACGAGAGGAAAATAACTGTGACGTATGAGCAAGGCATCAAGGTGACACAACGCTTCCTTTCCTTTCTTTTGTTCTTTTTCGTTTCCTTTCAATATTATTTTGTTTATTTTTTAATCTTTACATTTTTCATATATCCTTTTTTCTTTCTTATCTTTCTTTTTACGTCTGTTTATACATTTATTATTATTATTATTCATTATTATTATTATTTATATTTATTGTTACTGTTTAATTTAAAAAAGAAATATATATCTGTATCTTTTCTCCTATTATTATTTTTTTAATTTTTGATATATATATTCTTTGATCTTTTGCTCTTTATTTTGATCTTTTTTTTTTTTTTTTTTTTCATTTGATTTTTTAAATTATATATATAATTAGTTTTTATAGATATTTAATTTCTTTTATTATATTTTTTCTCCTTTGTGATATTTTATTTTTATTTTTGATATTTAGATTATTTTTTACATTTTATTGTTTTTTTCTTCTTTGTTTAATATATATTTTTATGTCCATTTATTTTGATTAATTAATTTATTGATTAAAATGTTTTTTTTCTTCTTCTCTATCAGAAATCTTCAAAGGCGGCGGCCATCTTGAATCTGGTTTTCTCTCATCTGGAGCTGATGGAGACGGAATTCTTTGGTCTGAGATTCTGTGACCGACAGCAGCAAACAGTGAGAGAGAAAATAAACGTCACGAGAGAGAGAGAGCAATGATAGAAAAAAGGGATGAAAAGTAAAAAACGACAGGAAAGGCAAGAAAATGGAAAAAATTGACAAATCAATAGCCCCCCCAAAAAAACATAAAAGAATTGCTAAAAATGCGGAAAAAAAAAATCCAGAAAAATTGCAAGGAAAATATCAGAAAAAATGGAAAAGGAGTTGTTAAATGTCAAAAAATAATAGAAATTAACAAAAACAGCTAAAAAAAAATTGCATATTTCAATTTTCTTCCAAATTTAAAAATATCAAAACTGTCCAAACAAATATTAAATGGAAAAAATGCAAGAGAAGAGCAAAAGAGGGAGAAAAGGTGGGAAAATAGTAAAAACTACCTAAAAATGGGAAACAAAGCAAAAAAATGTTGTAAAATATCAGAAAAAATGACAAGAAAATGAGAATGCTAGACAAGAGAGAAATTGCAGAAAAGGATGACGTTTGAAAAATGACAGGAAAAGGTTGAAAAAGCGATAGTAGAAAAAAGAAAATAGTAGGAAAAAAAAAAAAAATCTGTCTAATTTATAAAAAAAACTCTTGTCAGTTTGAATTTTTGAAAATGTAAAATATTTTACCTATTGTATGTAGTTTTTTAAGTGAGTTCTTATCTAATTCATTAATATACATTTGTTTTATACTTTTTGTCTTTTTCAGCATTGGTTGGATCCTTCAAAGACTCTTGCGCAACATCGAGATCTGAGTAAGTTTTATGAATATGTTACTGCTAAAATAATATTATTATATATAATTTATAGAACATTTAAATAAAATAAATGTAATAATTTATCAGATATTCTATTCAATTTCTTTTTAAATATTTTAATTTTTAACTTTTAGTTATGCTATTTCATTATAAAACTCAAATTTATTTAATTTACTTATATTTTTTGTTAATTTCATTTCATTCACTTTTTAATTTTTTTTGGTTGCAGTAATATAAGTATACTATATTGTATACTTATATATGCAGTTTACTTGTTAATCCATAAATATTTCCTTTTCATTTAACTTTTTTATTGTTTCATTCATTTTTTTCTTCTATTTTTATATTTTTCAATGTTATTGTTAGGAAGAGAAATAACATAAAATTTTTACATTTTCAGAAGTTCTTTTAATTTGTATTCATATCACTTGTAATACTCTTTCAGTTACTATATTATACATACATACATACATATATATATATATATATATATATGAAGAGTTCATTTGCAAAAACAGATAACTCTATTTTTATTAATTTTCACAAATCTTGTTTTTTTTATTGTGCACTCCAGGTAATATCAATCAAACTGAAGTTGGGTGGCTTTGATTAAGTAGAAATAACATAACAAAATAGAGGTATCTTAAAAAATTAAACTTTATTAAAAAATAGAGTTTCTTTTTATTTAAACTTTCTTTTTTGTCAAAAGCAGATAACTCCAACTGTCATTTTTTTTTTTTTGCAAAAACAGAAAACTCCACAATTCATGTCTCACCGCCATAACTGTAATGGCTCTGTGCTTCTTCTAATGGCAAGATTAATGTCATTTATCATAAAACAAGCAGGTAAAGGGTTTTAAACTGCAGGCAAACTGCAAACAGAAATCGGAAAAGCAAACCCAAAAATCGGGTAACCATGGACTGCACTAAGCTGGAAAAACATAGCTATTTTGCAGTATTCCACATTCAATATTCAGTACTACTCAGTATTCAGTGCTACTCAGTATTCAGTGTTACACAGTATTCAGTGTTACTCAGTATCCAGTATTCAGTGTTACTCAGTACTCAGTGTTACTCAGTATCCAGTATTCAGTGTTACTCAGTACTCAGTGTTACTCAGTATCCAGTATTCAGTGTTACTCAGTATTCAGTGTTACTCAGTACTCAGTGTTACTCAGTATCCAGTATTCAGTGTTACTCAGTATTCAGTATTCAGTGTTACTCAGTATTCAGTATTCAGAGTTACTCAGTATTCAGTGTTACTCAGTATTCAGTGTTACTCAGTATTCAGTGTTACTCAGTATTCAGTGTTACTCAGTATTCAGTATTCAGAGTTACTCAGTATTCAGTGTTACTCAGTATTCAGTGTTACTCAGTATTCAGTGTTACTCAGTATTCAGTGTTACTCAATATTCAGTATTCAGTGTTACTCAATATTCAGTATTCAGTGTTACTCAGTATTCAGTGTTACTCAGTATTCAGTGTTACACAGTATTCAGTGTTACACAGTATTCAGTATTCAGTGTTACACAGTATTCAGTATTCAGTGTTACTCAGTATTCAGTGTTACACAGTATTCAGTGTTACTCAGTATTCAGTGTTACACAGTATTCAGTATTCAGTGTTACTCAGTATTCAGTGTTACACAGTATTCAGTATTCAGTGTTATTCAGTATTCAGTGTTACTCAGTATTCAGTGTTACACAGTATTCAGTGTTACTCAGTATTCAGTGTTACACAGTATTCAGTGTTACTCAGTATTCAGTGTTACACAGTATTCAGTATTCAGTGTTACTCAGTATTCAGTGTTACACAGTATTCAGTATTCAGTGTTACTCAGTATTCAGTGTTACACAGTATTCAGTATTCAGTGTTACACAGTATTCAGTGTTACACAGTATTCAGTGTTACTCAGTATTCAGTGTTACACAGTATTCAGTATTCAGTGTTACACAGTATTCAGTGTTACTCAGTATTCAGTATTCAGTATTGCACAGTATTCAGTATTACTTAATTCAGTATTGCTCAGTATTCAATGTTCAGCATTACTCAGTATTACTCCATTCAGTATTCCAATAATAGTGGAGGAAAGGCACTGAAACACAGCAGAGCTTTATCAGTCCATCAGATCATCTCATTCCCTCTGATCACGTCCCGTCTGCCACTGCATCCTCAGAAGCTGCAGACTGTTTCACCAAGACCCCAAGTTCACCTAGCAGTTTCAGGACATCAGCCTTCTTTGCCTCCTTTACACAGTTTATCATTGGAGCAAGTGCTGGTTTGAAGGTTTCCCACTTCTTACCACGCTTCAAAAGAGCATGGTAACAGACGTCACCACTGTACAGCTGCTTACAGCCCACCCTGTCACTTGATTTCCAATACCTTGGCATTACTAATTTTAAATGATCGAGAGAAGGAACAGTGTTTAGGTGCTGCAGCTTTAAAGTCATAGCATTTCCAGTGTCCATATACATGGACGTTTCCATGTTTGCGCATAATTGCCAGGTATTCGGATGGTAGCGGTATAGTGTCCTTTTTCCTAATCTCTTGCTCCAAACGACTGAACGCACGGTCAGGGGGCATGAAACTATGGCCACGGACTGAAAGGATACTCCATTCTTAATTCTTTGAATTTCCGCTTCCTCAGGGCAAAAAGCATCGATAATACACTAATGTTCTTGTTTTGCCCATAGCAAGAATCTGAGAAAAGCCTCAGGTTTTTATACTCTCGGAGTTCATTGCGAGCAACACTACCCAAATAATGTTGCAAAGCAGACGCCACCATGTTGCTGTCTTTCTTGTTCTCATTCTCCAACCACGTATAAAGATGAATGTCCTCTTTTCTCTGATTCTGACCACGGCCGCGATGGCGAACGACACCAAAAACATACTGGTACAGCTGTCTTGCATAGTAGGTCTGCCCAATGGGTGACTTTGGCAGCACCATATTCTGCCTCATATCAAATGAGTTTGAGAAAGATTCACCCACAGCATTTAGAGGATCATAAAATCTGTGTCCTCTTCGCCTGTGTGACAGATAGAAGGCAGATTCTCTGTGTTTTTCTTCATCTGAGAGTTCTGGGTCCTTCAGTTTCAATGGAAATTGAACGCAGGTGCTGCACACATCTTTTGACAGGTGTCCGAATGCCAGGTTAAAGTCATACATGAATACACTATAAAATAAAGCGTATGAGAAGAGTTCATGCATCTTTTTCACATTCAAACCAACAGGAAGATACTGTCTGCCAGGTGCACCACGGCTGGCTCTACAGGTAAATGTTTTTTTTGGGTTTTTTTTTTTCACCTTTTATTTATTCAGGGGGAGTTTCACTGAGCGCAAAGCTCTTTCTCAGGAACGCCCTGATCACATTCACACCTGGAAGCTGACCAGTACAACCACAGTCTGATCTGCTGCCACTGAGCAGCTCCACTGAGCGTTTGGGGTTCAGGGCCTTGCTCAGTGGTAATGAGGGAGGGGCAAGTGCTGCTTTTCACTTTCCCCACCCAGATTTATCCTGCCGGTCCGGGGGATTGAACCGACGACCTTCCGGTCACAAGCTCGCTTCTCTAACCTTTAGGCCACCACTGCTCCATTTAATGTGATCCCTCCCTCACATCTTGTCTCTTGGCTGCTCTTTCATCTGAATTGTGAGCACCGCCGCATTTTTCTGGCATTGTCACTTTGTCACCTCCCTTCTGCATCCAGTACCTGGCAATGTTGCAGAGGCGATCTTTTTTGATACCTGGAATTACAGAATAATATTCTATCAACACACTGACCCCTCTCACAAAGCTATCAGTTAAAAGCTTTATTTTTTGGTAGTCCTCAACATTTTTGAACCTGCCTTTGATAATGTTACATTGATGTAGGCTACACCCCCCATTGCAAATGCTTAGCCAGTAAAATTTAACAAAACAGAGATTCAGGTAAAACGTTTGATTTATCAGTAGCCAAAATGTCATTGGAATACTGGCACTGTATTGACAAAAATGGAAAATAATAAGCTAGGTGGTATCTTATTAGTAGTATGTATGCATAAAGCTTTTATAAACCAGGAAGGCTGAGGGCCTGAAACAATGCAGAGTACTAAAATGCAGACAATCAGAAATAAAAACTATCCTAAACTTAATCATAGGCATTAAGTGATATTCAATACTCATGCTCATACATGCTGAACATGCTCATAAATGATGCTTTGCAGACTGGTATTTTCTCCTTAGTCTCCTCAGTGTTTCCTCTAGGATGGAGTTGTAGCAGTGGAGGTGAAGCACGCGCACAAAGAAAAATTTTGTTTTGTGCACTAAAAAATGTTTTTTGCACAAAATTCTTTTTGTGTGCTTGCAAAGCCCTGCCAGGAGGTTCTATCTACCGGCACCAGAAGGCTCTGGAGGCCTCAGTACATACAGAACATTTGTGCACAGTAGTGAGCAGGGAAATGTCTGTCTAGCTTACATATGAGCTGTCTCAAGATTTAGGAAAATACACTTTTAATGAACATAATAAAAGTATAATCTTTAAAACAATTGACATTTATTGTCAATTATTAATTCTTTCTTCTTTTGATCAGCCAGTCTTTTAAACTCATCTGAAAATTCAAACGTGATTTGATATCTAAGCTATTAGTTTATGTGTGACCCATATCACCCACTGGGTGACCCATATCACCCACTGGGTGACCGTTTACATCCACTGGGTGTTAGCTAGCGGCTAGCTAGCTGTCATTCATTCTTCCAATTATTCATTCTTAACTGTCCTTTTTTCCAGAATGAACTTGCATCACCACTCTGTTGTATTATCAGTGTTAATTTACTTAAATGTAATGACATTTTCAATGATAAAATAACTTAGATTTATGACGTTTCTTTAAGGGAATCCTATCCAAATAATATGTAACGTTAATATCTCTGGAGGGAATCTGTCAGTTGTCTTTGAGATTGACAGCTTGGCCCTCGTGCAGAGTAAGGCCCGCCTCCAGGAAGAAGAAAACAATCGGTGCATGAGGAATACCTTCTATCTTTGTATCAAGATGGATCTTCCAAATGTTTATTTCACAGATGTGTTTCCTTGAGTATTCCTATCAAATGATTGTGTTTGCTGTAACGTTTCTGTGCGATACGAGAAGTCACAGGACTGTTTTCTCTTTGGCGAATGATAATCCTGAATCCATGATCAGCATTTCTTGCTTCAGTTAGCTGTGTTCACATGGAGCCTTTTAATCTGAACAGCAGCCCAATCAGAATAAAAATGCCTCATATAAACGCTTCAATCAGAATAAACTGCCGATCCGAATGAAATTTCATTCCGTCAGAGAGGCTGTTTAACTCTTTCATAATCCGGTCGATGGACACAATGTCGTCATGTAAACACTCATCAGATCACTTTCTTTCTCTCTCCTCTTTCTGCACACGCTCCGCATTTAACGTAAGTAACGTCAATTACGTTTCCCTTTTTTCCGGGAGGATTCGAATGGA
>NW_027283937.1:0-63852 GCF_046629955.1 Centroberyx affinis | reverse complement strand
TGACTTTTTTTTTTTTAAATTTCAATACCCAACTGACTCCCATGTATCCTAAATCTAGTAACAAGACAAACTCCCACCGAAGTTTATAAACCGGTGCACTCCAAAAAAAGTTTACTCCATGTCATAAACAGATCTCCAATATGCACATTCAGCTGCTCCATTTACTTCCCCTTCTTTTTTTTTTTTGCCTCTTCCAGACTTGCAATCTGTCCCTCTCTTCCCCTTCTTCCCTTCCTCGCTCACCCTCCCTCTTCCCTCCCTCCCTCCCTGTGCGAGTCCTGGCTGCTGCAGACATTTGATCTGGCTGCCTTGTGATAGATTGACAGGTAATGAGGAGGTTGAAGGGGCGTTGGAGACAGGAGCAGGTGTTCAGCACAGTCTTTTTGGCCGGCGCTAAGCTGCCATGTCCTTCACTGCTGCACCGCACCACTCCACTTCCTCCCTCTCTCACTCTCTCACTCATTCTTTCCCTCTTTCTTTCTTTCTTTCCACCATCCCCCTTTCTCTTCCTGAGAGAAAAGGACTATGCAATCCATCACGCGGTGACACCGTCGGACATGGACTGTCTTTATATGGGGAAAAACGCATGAGCCGTGGAAATAAATAGAGAAACGAACATCGAGTCCCACGCTGGCGGAGGCAAACTAGGCCTCGGACTGATCAGTCAAACTGTGTCGAGGAGAGGCTGAGACTGATTTGGAGCATCCTGCGTCAGGGTCGACCGATATGGATTTTTGAATGCCGATACTGATGACGATATTTTTGTATTGACGCTCCTGATAGCTGATATTTTGTGGCAATTCAATATATTTTGTTTGATCATTATCATGCTCCATAAATTCCCCCAGAATGTTATCCTTGTCAGGGTGGAAAACGACATTTAGACTATCATGGGACACTAAAACTCTCTATTAAAAGCTACTAATGAAATTCTTTAAGGTGGGTTAGCAGCTCTTTAAGGCAGGTTTCATTGTAGGTTTTACAGACTGTTAAGTAAAATCCTCCCACACCACACAGGAACGATTCCTCTGGTCAGACATCTGATATAACAACACTACTAATAAAAACGTATTCACTAGCTGTGGTCAGGGAGGAACCTCCATCATGTCCAAGGTGGATGACACCGACTGGCCGATATGCAATCCTTAATAAAAAGCCAATATCGGCAAACAAATATATCGGTCTACCCCTACTCCTATGTGAGCCGCTCTAAACTTTGACCTCTTTTACTGCTGCTGACATAACAAAAACACTGTTATGCATCGCACCTCACAAACTAAGAGGAGGACGAAAGAGCAGAGAGGAGGATGATGAGTAGGAAGAGAGATCAAAAATGAGAAGTGAAGTAAAGACGAGGTGAATGAAAAAAGACGGGTTGCTGGTGAATAAGGGTGTTTCCAAGCCTACAGTATGGATCATTTGCTTCGGTATGAATCAGGGGACGAATGTTGCTTTGCCGTTTTACATGTAAAATTTCAAGCAAACCATAATTCATCAACAAGAGCCATATGGGAGATTCATTTCCTTCATTAGTCAGAAATTTGGTGCAGGAAAGGACTTTCTTCTGGGGTAAAACTCATGCTTAACCCATAACTCATGGCGTGTTTAACCCATAATGACCACAGCTTCCTGTAGTCGGGTTGGATCATGTGATTTTCAGTCCAAACAAAGCCCCGGGGTACCAAGAAACCTCCTTCACAACAAGGACTCGGTCCAATTTCTGTTTTCTCATATAGCCAGACAAACCAAACTACGACGGAATCCACTCGAGGGTTCGAAATAACTCCTCTAAAACAACTAGGTGTGAAAACGCCCTAAATGCAGCAAGGCCGGAGCCGGCACTTTCGTCATGCGAGCCGGCGGAGAGAGACAGTGCGGGGAAAACAAGGCTCGGACCTATAAATCCACCCCTCCGGTTTACTACCCAACATTAAAGGACATGTCACCCTCCTAAATCAGCGGGCCGCGAGGAGACAGCAGGGCTAAAACAGGGAGCATTTACATGTTCCCTCCAACATTCCTGAGAGGTGAACCAACTCCCCGGCCGCCTTCCTCCAGCCATATCAACATCCAACTTCAAACACTTCAATTTGAGACTACGCAAAACATGATGGATGCAATCGGCTCGACGTTATGACGGACTCCTCCGAAGCAGAGTGATGGTTTGAGTGCAAGGAGAAACTTCAGAGTTTTGTTGTCTGGGTTTTGTTTTTTATCAATGTGTTTCTTTAATCGTTGAAATCCAGCACCCGGTCTAACTTCTGACCAGCTTTCTTCCTGAGTCCCGGCTATATATAAACGGCTTCACCTGGACAGTCTCACAGACAGCATAATTTTTTTTTGAAACAACGCAAGATAACGGTGTGTAGAATTAAAGAGGAGCCACCGAGCTTAAAATTAGCCTTTCCCAATTGTCACCCTACTCAAAGAGAACCTGTTTTCTGAAAAAAGTCATTGACGCGCAATCACATTCAAACACACTCGCCTGTCAGTTTATAACTCTCCTACTCACACACACACACACACACACACACACACTGACAGACGCATACTCACACATACAGACCAAACCTCGTCCAACACACAAATAGACGCACACACACACACATACACACTTTTTAAGCCCTTGCCTGGCATCAGCTGTCACACAACCTGTCTCGGAGAACTAAGCAGAGACAGACGCTGTCAACTTAGAGTGCCTCAAATGCCCACATCCAGCCAGGCAGAGGAGAAATCAAGCCCGTCTCCCAGTATAATTTGCGCTAATCCTTCATGGGAGATAGTAAAGTCTATGGCATATCTGCCTAATAGCATCAGTCACCGGCAGGTTCTAATCTCATATTTAGACCCATTTCCATCACGGACTGACGACAAAAGCACCAGCACAAAGTGTGATTACCTTCTTATTTTTTACATTTCTGCATGACTTGACTCCTGATAATGGCGGGGGGATTTTAAAAACATGAGAAGTGAAAACTTAGAGGCTCTCTTCTTAGCAGAAGAAGAAGAAAGTCATTTCAGGCGACGACGAAAGACAGGTGGACACAAAAAAGGAGTAAAGTAAGAGCGAACTGTATCAGGCGAGAAAAAGTGGAGGTAAAGAGAGTGAAAACCTTTCAGTCGGGAGCCTGCGCGCGCACACACACACACTCACACTCACTCACATTTACACACATACTCACACACTCTTACACATTCACACTCACACTCCTTTTCAAAGCGTTTACAACCTGTGGTGTTTGTCCTGCTCTGCTGGCTGCTTTACCACGTGCATTTGAATGCCGACTGGAGTGCATCCCTCTCTTTCAGACAGCGCCATAAAAGACGACACACACAATGAGGGCTCTTTTCAGCCGAGTGGGGCTGCCTGGGGGTAGGGAAGCACCTCCAAAACCGCCACAGCACTTCAGCTCTCAGGGCCCAACGAGGTGCTAAGCCTTGATGAATAATAAGAGATTATTCACAAAGATGACAAACAGAACAGAAACAAACGACACAAAGTGTTGGGATGCAAAGTCCTTGAGTTGCTACGGCTGTTTTCCCTCTACAGAGTGTGTGTTGTGTGTGTTCCGTGTGTGTGTGTGTCTCCCAGAGTGACCTGGCTACGGGAGGGAGACAAAAGGAAGGGGAGGTAGCATAAGGATCCTAATGAAGCCGTAAATCAAAAAGTCCGATGAGAAAAGACTCTGAAGGAGGATCACATCACTGGGGATCAATGGAGACATCTATGCTAAGAGAAGCAACGGCAGCAAGCACATACACACACACACACACACACACACACACACACACACACACACTAATGAGAGAAGGAAGAGGAAAAACAGCAAACATATGCAACGACATATGCGTTCTGGCGGAGAAAAGCTTAACTTATCGTCGTACGTGTGTGTTCACATGCATGAGCACAAGCACACACACTCATTCAATGACACACACACCCAGTGACACACACTCGTCTACAATCTATTAAACTTCCTCCACGCTGTCCCCCCGAAACCCACCCATGGGCGCAGGAGTTCCACCTCCTTGTTCAATCCCTCTCGTCTGAATAATATTGGCCGTGATGAATGGCGCCATAACTCTGATATCCACAATCAATCTCTGCTTTAAAGACACATCCATCTTCAGTAACACTGATGGGGAGGGGGGGGGCTGGGGGACGTGACTGTTTTCCTGACCTCCTAGCGGGAGGGGGTTTGGGTGGGTGGGGTGGGGGCCCGAGGGTGCCAGGGGGAGGCGAGCGGGGAGAGGGGCCACTGAGTGATGTCTGTCAGCTCACATCTGGCTGCAAAAATAAATGAGGCTTATGAAGACAAATGAAAAGGGGCTGTCTCTGACCAACCCCCCCCCCCCACTCCCTACTCCACACACTCACACACCAAATGCACAGGGAAGGATAGAGAAAGGAGGAGAAAAGACAAAGAAGAGGCTTGAAACGAATGGAGAGAGAGGGAGAGGCTGAATAGGAGAGATGAAGGGAGGTAGGAGGCATTTGTTAATGTAGTGTTACAAAGACAGAGCTATTCTGCATCTCCAAGCCCCTTGTTTCCCTCTTGATCTCTGTTTAAACCTCCCAGCAAACATGAAGACGTTGAAAAGATGGTGATAGGACGGCCTGCACCAACATTGAAAACCCACGTAAATATAGAGACAAAATGAAAGTTGATTCAATGTCCGTAGTCGTCCATAGCTGCTACCTGCAGAACCTAAATATCTTCCTGATATCAGTTCAGAACAGTTTCCAAAGCTAATATGAATTTTTATCGTGCCATAATATCATCGTTCGGGCTGACGCTGAACTTGGCCTCCTCCTGCACATCGTCATCCATGAAAAGCTTTTACTGCTGAAGGTCCTTGCCAAAAAAAAGACAACGGAGATATCAAAATGGCCACCATGTGACCGAAACTCTCGACACCAAACACATACCTATGGCTGTGTGTATAGAGGAGGGGGTGGGGAGGGATCTGGGAGGGTGGGGGGTTTTAAAGAGTGAACTATCCGTGACCTGTTGGAGAGGTCAGCCCACAGTGACACCGCCAGTGAATATTCTCCTTAATGATGTACCACGTCTTTTAACCCCCGCAGACAAAGCAAGGAAACATTATACCGTCGGGAGGGCTCCCCCCATGTCTTCCTTTCTCTTTTCCCTCCCATCTCTCTCTGTCTGCTCACCACCTCGTGCTGCCCTCAGTCGGATTTTTAATTATTTAACACAGATTTTCACCCCGCCGTTTTTTGAGCTGCTCTTCATGCCGTCTGATCCTCCAGGACCTGGCTCTGGATTATGCACTGACCGCTGAGGCTCCAGCGCCACAAGTAGAAATATCCAGTCTGGCCTCAGAAACCAGAAGTAAACAAGCCGGCACAGGTCTCGAAAAAAAGGTGCATGGGCGCATAAAATAAATATGTATTTTGTTATTGTGAGGCATGGCTGTCAGTCAGAAGCCAGAAAGCACATTCAAAATGCTGACAAAATTTAGAAGAGTCGAATAATTTTGATATGCCGATGACATAACAGATCTTATTGGTGTTTTTAAATGATCAATTATTTCAATTATAATTATCAATCACTTACACAATCTGAGAAGAATACCATTCTACATAGCTGTGTGTCAATCAGGGGCTCAATTCACTAAACCCTAAGCTATATGAAAAAGTCCCTCCATGTAATATTATTTGCATGTAGGGACTTTACCACAACTTCAAAGCCTGGTTATATTAACAACATTTCTAAATGACAAGATGTTATTTGTTCAATGTGATAAATTATAAAATGTAAGTCACTAAACTATCAGCTTAGAGAGAACATTGGTTCTGAATTATGTGAATTATGTTTTTTTTAGATATGGCTTCCAAATAGATTTCTGTTGATATTTGTTTCATCTTTGCTCTCCATTATAATGATGAAAATTAAGATCAAAACTAAGATTCACTTTGGTATGGCAAGTGCTACACCTTGTCATACCCAACTGACACTCATCCCGTCAGCGTCAACTTTTAAATATATCCCTCAAGAGGGGGATGGTGAACAAACGAGGCAACCGCCCCAGCTTTGCTAGAGCAGTACACCAAACACAGTTTTCTCTAATTCCGAGGCAGAAAGTGGCAGATCGGGGTGGTAGAGCTCTGGCCTCCCTCAACTCCTAATCCGTCTATGCTGGAGGAAATGAGCGGCGCTATAAAAGAGCCGGCTCTGGAGGGGGGGACACACCCAGGTGAGATAGTTTATTGATTCTGGAGGCGCCTGTGACGGAGTTAACCCTACCAGGGGCTGATGATGGGGGTGGATGAGGGGTTCGGATGAAAGGTGAGCCGATGATGGATGAGAGGAAGCTGGAAACGGAGTGTATGCGGTGAGGTAAGACATTAACACAAAGTTGTAGATAGGCATGCCATGACTGGACTGACACAGCTCGCTATTGTAAGTGACAGATCGGTTGCAACGGCCGTTCCTATGTACAAGCTGTTCTGCAACGTACTGCGTTCTCAAACGGGCCCCCGGCGTTCGCTGCCATGACCCCGCAGACGCCCGACTGGGGCCCGACCAGACAGACGAGCGGTAATCACTCTGTCAAACAAGTCTTCAACAGCAGGTATGGAGGGTATGTGTGTGTGTGTGTGTGTGTGTGTGTGTGTGTGTGTGTGTTTGCATGCATGTTCCCAAACAACTAAGAGGTATAATGAATGAAAATGAGTTAGTAAGGAATGATACAGGGGGAGTGACAACAGCACAACAACAACATTCTAACATTCTATAAAGCCAAAAGCAACAAGAAAGAAAAATATAGCCGTAAGCGGCGATTGTGGGGTCCAAGCACAATTTGATAAGACAGACAGATAGACAAAACATTACAGAAGGTAGAAAGACACACAAAAACTGACATGTTGTGAAGATCAAACATGCAGTCTAACACCGGCTTTTGTGTTGGCCCATGACTTCTGTCAAGTTAATCTTGTCATTGCAACCACGTTGCTGGAGTTGTTCACAATGGCCAAACTTTCTATTATTTGTCCTTGATGACTAATGACTTTGAAAAAGTCTGGATTTGAACCCACAACCTTCCACATGAAAGGCCGATGCTTTACCTACTGAGCCAAAAACCTGTTATTGGTTTAGTGAGGAGAAACTAACTAAAGGGAGAAGTATTGTCATACTGCAGCCTATGATTGACAGACTGACAGTGCTAATCACTTTATAAAACATTGTAGTGCTCTCCATTAACAAATAAAACAATAGTAAGTCACATGGGCCAGAAAACTGCTGCTGCACTGCTATCTATGGGTTGAAAGGTCTGGCCACACCCCAGTCAGTGATGCTGTCAAACACCTGATTTGAGTTTTCTGTACTGTGTGATTTAGTGCTGATTTACTTTTCATGAAACTTCAAAATGGTCATCAGGGGCTTGAACTCACAACCTTGTGGTCCAAAAACCTGAGCTTTATCACTCTGCCAAGTTCCACTTTGGTGTGTTTCACAGTGGGGAAACAAAACAAAGGGACAAGTGATCACAGGTGCTAGTCCAAACCATATTGAAAGCCTGAATTATATTGAATTATTGAAAGCTTGAATTATAACTGTACTAGCGCGCCACATTAATCAATTTACACATGGCTTTACAGACATCATCTTGACAGTCCAGACATCATTTGTATTTAGTTTGATGAAGATTGATCAAACTATCTTCAACATATCACATTGTCAATTTATCAAACTATTTGCAGCTGCACATTTCCATCTACTGTGCGCTCAGTTTTCAAGATATTATTATAATTCTTGGGCTGTTTACTAATTAAGGTATGGCGATTTAAAAAATAATGTTTTTTTCCTGTAACGTATGGTTTAGGAGGACAAGACTGTGGGATCACAGTCAGTTTTTGCTATAAACAGACAGGGGCGACATCAGAATTGGGGGTAGGTACAAGTGTACGAAAGATTTATATCACTTCAGCCGACATGTCCTGAAAATTTCAGCTCTCCAGGACATATGGCAGATTTTTTATGAATTTTTTTCAATGAAGATTTGGTTATTATGCAATAAGCCATGCCCACTTTCATCAATAATGACCAAATTTCATGGATTGACTTGGACATCATCCTAGAACATGTGTAAAAATTTTCATTAAAATCTATGCAGTCAATTATGAGATATGAACGTTTTGCATTTGTAGCGCCCACTAGTGGTACAGCTCAAAATGCTTTTGTGCGTGTGTTCACGCAACACTTCTCAACATGTGTTTCAAATTTTGTCTTGATTAGATGAATGGTTAATGAGTTATGTACAATTTAGTGTTATGGCATGTTTCGTAAAAGTTTATTGGTCGATAAAAGCCAAACCATTTGACCTATCAATAACCTTTATTCAATTTTAAAAGAGGACGGTCCTGAGATTCTCCACACCAAGTTTCATGTGAATTGGATGAATGGCCTAGGAGGAGTTGCGAAAAAAGTGTTTCTTAAATAATTAAAAATGGCAGACAATGCTATATGGTGGACATTGAAAGTGATATATTGGTTGGACTCAGCACATTCCAAAGAATCTAGGAACACAAGAATTCTCAGTCTATGACACACGGTTCAGAAGTTATTGGCCAAAACGTAAAGTTGATTGTTATAGCGCCACCATCTGGCCTGCATGAGCTGCCTTGCCTGAGTAGTGGTGCGCCATAGGAGCCCACCTGCCAAATATGGCTGCTGTAGGACTTACGGTTTCTGAGCTGCAGATACTTTTAGCGGAGAAAAAGAAAGAAAGAGAAAGAAAGAAAGAAAGAAAGAAAGAAAGAAAGAAAGAAAGAAAGAAAGAAAAAAGCAGAATAATTCCAGCAAATACAATAGGGTTCCAGCACTACGTGCTTGGACCCCTAATAAAGCCGGTCTTTGACAAGATCAGCAACAGGAAAATCCAAAAAGCAACAAAAAGAAAAACAACCGCTGGCCCTGGAGGAGTTACAGTCAGACACACAGAGGTGTCAGTTCACTAATCCCTTTAGTGAGGCGAAGTTACTGCATCGAGTGTCATTTGCCACCAGAGCTTCCGGACTGACAAGAAATTATTATTTGGTCAATGTTATAAATTATTAGATGCAAGTCACAAAACTATCAGCTTAGAGGGCACATTGGTCCTGCTCTCATAATGGTGATTTTTCTTTTTTAGATATGGCTTTCAAATCTGGCAATTTTTGCCTGATCTTTCAGCTCGCAATTATCATGATAAAAACTACAACATCAAATTTGGACTCACCTTGGCTATAAAGTATGACGAGTGCCTATACCATGCCATACTCGATGGACCGAGCATGCACATACACACCCACACACACATACACACAGCAGCTGTGTGTGAGTGCAGGAAAGACAGAAAACATTACAGGGCCCTTTTTTTGGCACCAGGCAAGGCGAGTAGGGAGGGTGGAGGTGGTGGAGGAGGAGGTGGCGGTGGTGGCGTGTGTGTGTGTGTGTGGGGGGGGTGGGAGAGAAAACGAGGAGCAGAGTGAACAGCGGGGGCGGGCTGAAGGGAGGGAGGGAGGGAGGAAGGGAAGGAGGGAGGGAGGGAGGGTTGAGCGTTGGAATGAACTCTCTCAGGCTTTGTGGTGCACGTTTCCCAAGGCCCCCGCCTGGCCCCTTTGATAAATGACACATGTCATTCTGTCAGCCTGTGACACTGCAGCTGGGAGGCCCTGTGATGTATGGCTCTGCTGAAAAAGGAAATCAACTTTTTTCCCCTCTCTCTCTCTCTCTCCCCTTCTTTCTCCCTCCCTCCCTCCCTCGCTCCCTCCTTCCCTCGGCCTGGGCTGAGTGCATGGCCTTTTTATATGAGGATTTAGGTTTCCTCTGGTCCAGTAAGCTCCCACCTCCTCCTCCTTCTCCCCCCCCCCCCCCCCCCCCCCCCCCCCCCAACCCTCCCATTCCCTCACCCCCCCCCCCCCCCTTCTCCGACCTCCTCGCCCACCCCTCCACATCCCCCACCCCCCCTCTAAAGCGATGGACAGGCATGCATGCAGCCAGGTTGCGGCTGGTTTGTTTTCCCTCACACACACACACATACACGCGATGACGCAGCTATTATGATCGTGTACAAAGCTGTAACCCGAGGAAAAGGGGCAATGCCACGTCGGAGGTGAATCCAAGATTTATGACTGAAAGCCGAGGAAGTAAACAAAGTAGGAACTTTTTCGGTAGGTGGGGGGGGTCAGGCAGATTCCGGTTGGGCAGGATGGGCTGGTGTCTCCCACTGGGTCATCTGTCATCCATGTGTCTGACTGGAGGACGAGCATACGCAGCCCTGGAAACATCACATACACACACACACATACACACACACACTCCCACAGGAACTGGGATGAACCAAGAAAGTATGCCACACACACGCACACACATATATAGACACAGGCAGACAAATATTCACACTCGAAAAGAGATCTCAGAGTGAATACCCGCACTATCAATCTCCAAATGGTAAAAAAAAAAAAAAAAAAAAAAGAAAGAAGCAATGAGGTTTTATTTCACAGGGCGAGGGGGTCCAGCCAATGAGCTGCTCCCATGAGGCCTGCCTTAACCCTCCCTTCCTGGCAGATTAGCCTATCACGGCATCCCATTGACCCCTCCACTCCACGCACCGCCCACACAGCGAGCAAGCAAGCACAAGGAAGACCAATCTCTCTCCCTCTCTCTCTTTTTTTTTTCTCTCGTGCACACACACACTTTCTTACTCTCTCTCTCTCTCTCTCTCTCTCTCTCTCTAATCATATCCTGGTTCTTTCTCTTTCTCACTCTACCCCCCCTCCCTCTTTCCCTCCCTCCCTCCCTCTCTCTCTTTTCACCCTTCCTCCCTCTCTTTTCTCTCTCAACGGCTGACCTGTTATCAGCGCTCTGGAGATTTAACGGCCAAAAAAAAACAGCAGAGCGTGACGGAGGGACGTTTCCCAGTGTCGCCTCTCAATCTTCATGTGATCTCACACACACACACACACACACACACACACACATACACACATACACACACAGTTCACCAACTGTACACACTGATTTGGGATCAGGCGAATATCCAAATATCATCATGGGCGGTCGCTCAGCCCGGCTGAGTAAAATCAAGTCGAGGTGACGGATGTGTCGGTGTGAAATCTCAGGAATGAGGAATAGGATTCAGGCCATTCAGCAGGCTGCATACACACTAATGATCTGGCCGCTCACACACTCCCGACATTAAGAGTTCACCATGTGTTGCTATGGGGACCAGGGCTACTTTGACTAAAGGAGAGTGAAAGAGCAAGAGACACAGTAAGAGACAAAGAAGGGAGAGACAGAGAGAGAGACAGAGAGAGAGAGAGAGAGAGAGAGAAGCATGAAAAAAATAGGAGAAGCTGATGAGGAAACAAAAGACAAAGAAGGAAAAGAGGGGAAGGTTACACTGATATATCAGTTTACCAATATTGGCCTTTTATTACCTCTGATATCATGGATATGATGCAGTTTGTTTGATTACATATTTATTTGTAAAATTGATCAAGACTACACTGGTTGGCTATGGGAAACACTTAACCTGAAATTATTCTAATGCAACATTTTAATCAGATACCACACATGTATGCATGACTATGTTTTATAATATATATTAATATATAATATAATATATATTATTATTATTACAGGTTTTAATGGAGAGTTTTAGTGTTCCATGATGGTCTAAATGCTGTTTCAGAGGCTTTTCCATCCAAGAATACAATTCTGGGGGGAAACTAATAGTCATAATTTTTCAGACTTTTTCCGGCATGAAAACGCTAAAAAATAAAACTAACAGAAAGAGAGAGAGAGAGAGAGAGAGAGAGAGAGAGAGAGAGAGAGAGAGAGCAAACAAAAACAAGCGGAGGAGCGCAGCGATCGGGCCGCGGCCACCTGGGGGTCGCGACCTGCCAACGACCCCGTCAGATGTGCACTCTGGCCGGGGGGGTGGGGGTGGGGGGTGTGTGCGGGGGTGTGGGGGGGGGGGGAACAAGGCATCATTAGGGCTGAGTGATGAGCAGCAGCCATGTCTGACCGACTGCGGGGCAGAGCTCCACCGCAGGACCGACACTGCATTTATAAATGCCAGAGGGCCTTCACACAATGCCTTCAACAGCACCAGTGGGGTGGTGGTGGTGGAGGGGTGTATGAACCACCCCTGGTACGAACCCCCTGTTAACAGGCTGCCTCTGTGACCTGCGGGATATTGCCATATAGACAACAAACACATAGAAAACATGTAGCGCCGCCGCTACTGGAAGAACACTCATGGCACTAATGTGCGTCTGCTGCATATACAGTGTAGCCATTGTAGCCATTTTGTTTTTGTTTAGTCTCTTTGCCCCCCCCACCCATGATTTTCGCTTTTAATCACAGGTGAAGGAGAAGGAGGGAGAGAAGGAAGCGGTATGGGGAAATGAAAAAAGTGATATGACAAGAAGGGCAGTGTACGGCGGCAGGATCCAGGGTGTGTGCTGTAACAACAGCTCTGACAGGGCCAATATACAGCGCTAAATAGTACACACACACACACACACACACACACACACACACACACACACACACATATATATATATATATATTTAAGAAGGGCACAGTGTTGGATTCCAAGGTCAGCCGGGAAAACACCACACTGACAAGTCAAGACCCGAGGAACCTGCAACCTCCCGTCCTGTGATCCTCCGATCCCAGCAGAGCATTCGCCTCAATTAATCACTGGAATTGTTACACCATGGTAATACCAAAAACAATCTCCATGATCACACGCACAAACAAAATTTCAAATTGCTATCATCCATCTCACCTGCCCCCTTTAAAAGTGGAGGGGGGTGTTGGGGAATGGGAAAGCCATTCATTGGCCTCCCTCTGCCTCTCTGTTTTAAAGGCCTGGCCGGTGAGATGATGGTGAAAAATTAACGGCAGGCAGCCAAACGCGCAAAGGCGCCGTGGCGAGGGGATCAATGTGCGGCGTCCGCGGCGGGAGCTGCTATGTAAAACACTTGCCTTAAGTCAGCCGCATCCGGTTAATATTTAATCCCTCCATCCATCTCCACAAAGAGCGCTTCCCTTTTAGCTTTAGCTGCCGTTTACTTTGATTACACACAACCGTTTTGGGATTGGGTGGGGGGGGCAAACGATAAGAGAGCATGGGGTTGATTTGCATGGGGATGGAAAATATTCTCAGGTTTGATAATCGCTCTGAGCAGTCTGGTCCCAGTGTGAGACACAAGAGAGGAGGTACAGAAAGAACGAAAGCATAACAAAAAGAGAGAGAGAGAGAAAGGAGGGGAGGGAGGTTAGGTTTGTGTTGAGGAAGGAAAAAAAAAAAAAGGTGATGCAGAGAGAAGCTATGAAAAAACAAACCGAATTTCACTCCGAGGGGTTGCCTTATTTAAAACAAGAGATATGCAAATAAAGCGGGAGTAGCGAAATAACACTGATATTATCTTCCCCAGTTATTTTCTGTGGCAAATGATTTCTAGGGAGGAAATCCAAAACTGTAACTCCCAAGTGAACATGCAAATCCATCTGTGTATTCCTGGGAAGGCTTCTGCACTCGCTCTCATGTTGCTTTTTCACGTTGCTGTTTTTGCTTCCTCCTTCTACCGATTGAAGCCTCTCATGTTTATTCTGCGCCGGCACTGAAAACTGCACTTATAACAGCAGCCAAGTAATAACTACATGGTGTCAATCGTACAGTATACAAGCATATCCTGGTAATAACTTTTAAATTCATAACACACATGAGCGTATAGGGCTATGGATAAATAATACGGTATATAGTTAAAAATAAGGGTATATAATAGAAAATGCAAGGCCAAAACAACATTGATATAGCGGTTAAACTGTTTCAACTGCTGTGCTTCAACCTCTCTCTATCTCTCACACACACACGCAGGCACACACACACACACACACACATCTTCACCAGTTGAACCAAATGAGTTAAAGATAACATACATGGCTCTGTATAATGAAACAGGACCACCAATGACATCATTCCCTTCTTTGTTGAGGGGTCACACACTGACACACACACACACACACATACCTTCACCAGTTTGACCACCTGGTCTACAGTAATAACGTGAAGGTATGCAGGCTTTCTATAGCAGAAGTACAGATCCTCATTATATTATTAGATTCAGATCCTCCTTTCATTTATACTTTAACCACATTTAACAATACAAAGAGACGGGAAATTGAACTGAACACTGCTACGATTAACTCAACCGAAAAAGCATGGCAAGAGGAGAAAACACCCCTTAGATTTCCTTTCTTTTTTTTGTTTTGTTTTTTATTCTGTAAGCCAGAAGCCTGCCGACCCCCAAAATGTGTTTGTCAGCCAGCGGGTTTACAGGAAGTGAGCCTTCGAGACGGGCAATGGCAACTGTTCATTTTCTCACTCATTGACCTCAACTCCCCACTTTACAATGTGGAATACCAGCGGCCCTCTATTAGCCAGCAGAGTGAGTAACAGGGGATCAGGGAACCAGCATTTGGGTGAGCCAGCCGGTCCACAAAAAGCAAGCGCACCACACCCCGTGCACAAATGCACACACAGACACATGCGCACACACATAGACACACAAACCAGGGATGTATTGGAGGGTATAAGTCCGACTAAACTCCACTTTACCCACCTTTTTATCCGTGGAAAAGAGTTTACTTTATTTTTTTTTAGCCTGACATAAATCTCTATGACCTAAATTCATTATACACATCATACCAGGCAGCATCAAACTGATGCAAGGTCTACGAAAAAGGGGTCTTTTAAGGTAAAAGAAAGCTTAAATCTGTTGCTTTTTGTTTGTAATGGTGGTTGCGGTGGAGGTCATACTGTAGTTTACCCAGCGTTTTTATTTACCCACTACATCACATCTCTCTACTAATGTTTAGTGACCTCGGAGTGGAGTATGGGGCACTGACAGAAGATCACAGTTTGTATTGCTATAACTGGACAAACCCCCCCCCCGCGACCCACACACACACACACCTACATATCACCCAAACGCCACCATGATCACTAATACGCCGCACTATTGATCCGCGAGCCGCTGGCGTTAGCTGCTGTTTCAGGGGGGAGATAGAACCGGGGGGGTGGGGTGGAGGGGGGGCTGGAAGGGCTGGAACAGCACTGACAAGGGTAAAGTGTTATTTCTCTCGCACGCAGACAGCTGGATGAGGTGGGGGGGGGATGGAGAGGCGGCTGAGTGTGTGTGTGGGTGTGGGTAGGGGTGGGGGGCGGGGGGCAGTCGGCCGGCCGGGCAGTAATTCTTAATTGACACCTGTCAGGATAATGGCGGCAGTCACAGCTGCTGCGGGAGAATTTGTCCATCGTCCCGTTCATCTGTCAGCTCTAATACCCGTCCTAAAAGCCCCCCCCACCCCCCACCCCCCAAACCCCCCCATAGACACCCCCCTCCACCCTCAAACCCACCCTTTTGCCGCTGCTGTTGGACTACACATGGATGCCCGTCCCCCGTCACCCAATCCTCCATCTCCATCTCCATCTCTATCCATGCTTCCCTCCTTTCTTCCCCCCCATCATCCTCTCCTCTCTGAGTTCCATTATTCAATTATTGGCGCGGCTGTTTATCAGTAACAGTATTGCCAAAGCAGTTTACAAAAATGTCAACTTTCATAAAACCATTTCATTTACGCATTCAAACCATGTTGAGATGATTCATTATTTGGTTTGAAAAACGTGTACTGTACAATAAACGACATAATAAACGTAAAGCCGTTCCAAAATTGAGAGTGAGTAGTTAAACTCTCCACTCTTTCCCTCATTCGTTCCCTTTCAGCATTTCATTTCCCCGACGATCTCCATGTGACTTTGTCTGATGAGGTAAAACACAGAGAGGAAAAATAGCAGCACAGTTTGAAAAAACACATTTCATCCCCGTTTTTCACCCCCCCCCCCCCCCCCCCCCCCTCCACACACACACACACACTTCTCTCTTTTCTCCCTTTGCTTTTGAGTGGCAAAAAAAAAAAAAGAGTATTTATCCAGAAGAGAGGGGGATGTGAGATGTGAAACATGCTGGAGAGAGGAAAAGAGCGAGAAATAAAGGCAGAGGGAGAGCCGAGAAATGAGAGGAGAGATGAGAGGTATGTGAAAGAGAGAGAGGGAGAGAGAGAGAGAGAGAGAGGGGTAGAGAGACACAGAGGAAGAAGAGAGGGAGGAGAGGGAGGAGTGTGCAGTGGGTGTCCCTGGATAGGGCTTTTGCTCTTCTGTAGTGGGCCCATCTCGTTTGTCTTGTTTGTTTGTTGGCATCAAAGAGCTGCCTCTCACTCCCCCTGCTAACTGATGTAATGAGTGGGTAAGCTACATGTTTTTTTTGGGGGTTTTTTGCCTGCGCCGAGGAATTCAAATACTTATTAGACAAAATATTCTGTAATTGCTCATCTTTTATTGATAGAAGTAACATGTTAAATTTGTCTCCGGCAGACTTTCCCATAGCCTCTCGAGGAGGCACGCCACTGATCAAGAGAGCAAATTTACCCTCGGCAAATGTAATACTTTACTTAAGAAAATTTGAGATGTCAATTTTTGCGCTTTAAATGTTGCACGACTACTTCTCTCTAACGCTTCCCCTCTTATCTTCCTCACGTCTCAAATTATGCGCCAAAAAAAAAAAAAAAAAACATATCAACAATTTTTCATTAATGAGCTTTTAAGTCTTACATCCCCACTGTGGAGCCTTAACAAAATGTAATTACTCAGCACAACGCAAATATTACATAGTAATTAAGCACACTTAACAAAGAGCTGATAACAGCAACAGCGCAGCATTTATCAAAGCCACGAGTCCAATCCGAATTTCACGAAACTTAAAAAAACGAGTTTGTTATGCTGCAGCGACATTGAAAAATGAGAACAAAAATTCTTTATTTGGGGGGGAAATTGTTTTTCTATGGCAGTCAGGAGTAAGACTGCTTGTCAGCCCAGTCCCAGAGGGCTGCTTTCTATCTGTTTCAGACTTGATTTTCTCAGACTCAGAATTTTTTTTTTTTTGTCCCATGACTTGCTGCTGTTTTTATGTGCTGCAAGGCAGGCAACAAAGCACATCTGGCTGCTTTAATGATATGATTTCCCATCATACTAAGCCACCTCCATTATGACCTCCCACAGAGACACGCTGGCTGCACTTAAGCATAAGGTGTAGGTGTGTGTGTGTCTGTCTCCCTGTGTCAGTCTGGCGGTCCGTGTTTATAGTTGGTAGTGTGTGTGTCGTGTGTGTGTCTAAAGTGCAGAAAGGGTGACGCTCTGCTAGTGATGGTAGCATCGCGCCCTGAGGGCAGCTTTTGTTGAGAATGCCCCGGAAAGAATCAGAAAGAAAGAAAGAGAAACAGACGAGGAGGGGCGTCACTGCGATTATGTGAAATAGATCCTCATCTATGTAAATCAGAAAAAGCATTCCCAAATCCTGCTAAAACCCAACCATAACATGGCTAATATCTTCCAATCAATAATATTACCTATTCAGCGATAATCAACACCAATAAACCTTTTCTGATCTTGATCCTGCAATTGCTTTGTGGATGGGTGTGTAACGGGATTATGCTTTTTTGTGTGTACTAGCAGTGAAAAAGAATTTTCTTGGGGAAACATGCACACACACACACACACACACACACACACACACACACATACACACTGAGGCACACATATGCACACAGAAGCGCTTGTGGTGACTCGAGGCATTAGAAGAGCGAGCTGAGCATGTTTGACCTTTGACTGGCTCAATTCCCAGATGCAAATTTAACTATTAGTTTCGGAGGGTGGCGCAAGAGCAAAAGTGGCTATCGACGAGGCCGATCGATGCCACCTGCTAACGACACCGCCGCTCCAATTAGTGTAACCTCTAGCCAAGTCCGACCGCCAAACACACACCGAGGGAACGGCCAGGAAACATACAGTAGGACAGAAAAAAACAAAAACAAAACAAAACAAAAAAAAGTCTGCGTGGATCAATGCGTGTTCCTGCTCTCTCTGATACTCCGGTGGATTTTAGGGAGCAGTGGGTCGGTGTGATAGTGAAAGTGACAAATATGTGCTGTTGATGGTTTTAGAGGTCGTTTTCGTTGGGTCGTTTTTGTGCTCCTGCGGGGGAATGGACAGGCGTTCTTAAGGCAGGCCTTGCTACAGAGGATGACTAACGCGGCACGGTTACTGCTACACTCGTTGAAGTTATTCATTCTGGGAAAACTAACACCATTCAGCGCTGATCTACACACACTCTCTCCCAAACATACACACACACACACTTTTTTCACTGCATTCAAACATAAACTTCTCAGAAGCGGTGCAGCCTCAAAACCATCCAGCTCACAAGTTAAATTGCTCCAACTTTCAGGCCCGCACACCAGTTCCTTTGCTAAAACCCCAAATCAACCTTTTATCTAAACATGAGAGTGTTTTAATTCTGAGAAGGGAGGGTGATATACAAATCCAGGAACATTAAAAGTGAAAAACACACCTAGGGCACACTGCTGTACTCCTCAAGCCATTGATGTAGACGGGGGGGGGGGGGACATAAATCTCAGCATGCTGATTATTTCGAGGGGAGAATATCACATAACAGCATCGTCAAGTAAGAGCACAAAGGTCGCTGTGTAATCTTAGCTTCCCCGGGCATGCAAAACCATTAATCCCTGGGCACCGCGATTCTCCAGCTCCCAAATATACTGGAGGACTTCAGGAAGACAGTGGAGGGACGTCCGCTTTCACACAGCCAAAACTATGTGGAGACCATGTTATGATGCGGGGTCAGAACACAAGCAAAAGTGCAAAAACCTCTACATTTTTAAAGGAGATGTTTCATTGGATTACTACATTCAGCTGCATCAAGTGGCTAGAACAGGCCTCCGTCGTACGATTAATATTTTTAAAAAAATATTCCAGTTAACAGTTAAAAAAAATCCTAACACCCCCCGACACACACACACACACACATACAGACACACTACACACACAGAAACAACATGAAACTTTAACAAAACGGCTTGCTACCTCGAGGCAGCCCTCAAAGTTACTCCAGTGAAACAACAAATTCAAAAGGAAAATACAGGAGTGTGACGGTAGAAAATAGTCTTGAGGGGAAGGGTCTAGCCTGCTTATTACGTGGTTAAGAGCGGTGGTGGTGGTGGTTGGGGTGTGGGGTGAAGGTGGTGGGTGGGGGGCTGGGTGGCTTACTGAGGTCATTAACTGGCATTGTCTCCTGACGTGATTAGTCAGGTAGCAAAGTCCATTTGTCACCTGCACAGGCAAATTGAGTTGGTGCTGCACTAGGGGCTATGGGGACTGTATAATATCAACTTGATTACATCAAGGCAGCTGCGGACTTGACACCTTACTGAATTTGTCAGCATTAATCGTTAGGGCCTGTCACAAATCCATCAGCTCTACAGATAATTAGGGCTCTCTCTAATGAAGCCGACGGGAAGCAACCTTACCTTCCCCCCCCCCCCCCCTCTTCTGCACACTCTCTGATAATTAACCACTGTCTTCCCCAGGAAAAAAAGCCTTTTTTTTCCTCCTCCTCCTCTTCCTCCTCTAAGACTAGCTAACCCTGCCTCGGATGAAAGACAGCGTCACTCTGTTCTGCCCTCATCTCTCCTGTCCTCGTCACCTTTAAAGAGATGTTCAAGGATGAGGTGTGTAATAACACACAGAGGAACATGTATTTGTGCACGTTTAAACTCACACTGGGGAAAAAAAAACCATAAAACGTTTTACACACTTGCATGTGCAGGTATTTAATATTACTCCCTACCTTGGATTTCCTATTAAGATTCCTGAATGAAAATTGTAAAAGGATAAATAAAGTGTAATGAATGAAGGCTGGGTATGTTTCATCAGTAGAAAAACATACATCATATCTATGCCATTTCTGTGGCTCTTAAGACCACACAAACACACACAGATACACACAAACACACACACACACATGTAAAAGCTTCAAAATAAATTCTTGAGAGAATCACGCAATGTCTACATTTGAAAAAAAAAATGTGACCAACTGATAAATATTCCATTGCAAAAATCTGAAATGTCTGTTAAGTACCTTCAACATTACTGTACTGTAAAAACAACTGGATTATTACTGGATTATTATTTTTTTATTTTATTTTTTTTCGGGGGGGGGGTAATAGTAATTACATTGCTGCTACATTAACGTGAGATACATTTATTGTAAAGCAGCCAATCACTTATACATTACAAAAATACAAACTGTAAAATTTGCACAACTTATCATAAAATTCTTTCCCCTATTAGGATTCTCATCGTCTCTCTCTGACATAGGGGGATTGTTTATACAGGACTTGTAACACTCATAAAAATACTCTCAAAACTTATTTTATTCTATTCTATTCCAATACTATCTACCTTCTAATATTCTCCAAAAAAGGTAAAAGGTGCAAAAAAAAAACCCTGTCAAGACGAGTCCACTACAGTTGCTGGAGTTTTAATTCTCTGAGCTCTGATTTCCATACTCAGTCCCACCATGAGCAATTTCCTCTCTGAGTAGCAGTACAGAGAGGAAGCCACAGGTCAGTACCAGTTCCCAGTGGACCATCAGGCTGATGTGTGGTGTGTGTGTGTGTGTGTGTGTGTGTATGAGTGTGTGTGTTGGTTATTTGTTGCTACTGGGGCTGGGGCGTTATCTCTGACCGACTGTCATGTTCGTGGAAGAATGGAAAACGTCCTGTCTGCCAAGCTGTGATTGACCATTACAACCCATGATGTGCATGGCACTCAATGGACAACCTAATGGATCAATGGTGTGTGTGTGTGTGTGTGTGTGTGTGGTGGCAGTGAGAGAGAGGAGAGGAGAGGAGAGGAGGGGAGGGAGAGGTCAAAGCGATGCCATGTTTTCATGCTTCCATCTACATGAGGAAACCTAACAGGAGTCACTCTGCTCCCACCACTTCCAACCTTTTCCAATGTGATATTGCACCAAAGCAAGGGCCGATCACAGTCACACACACACACACACACACAGAGGAAAAGTGAGGCTCCATATATAAAGACGAAGCCTTTCTTCACAGTGTGGGCCAGAAATCATGTGAGTAGAAAGGCAGAGACGAGCAAGAAAGAGAGAGAGAGAGGGAGAGCTAGAGATCGAGAGAGCGAGCACCGGTTGAATGTTCTGTTCTTCACACTCCATCCTACACTGCTCCTCATCCTCCTCCTCATCATCGCCATCACCATCATCATCATCATCGCCGGCTCCCTTCTTAAAATGATAAAACCTGCCGAGTTCAAAGTCTTCGGCGCCTGGCCCTCCTGTTCGGCCCGCTTTGCACCTCATATTTCAAAATCTCTTTAAAATTCTATAACTGTCTTTTGTTCACTCCAGTTGTTAATGCCTAACTTCAAAGGCTCTGCCTCATTAGCACAGAGGTAGAAACCCCTGTCACTCATTTACATTTGTTTAAAGGCTGCAGGGAGACGAGAGGAAAAAGGGGGAGTCGAAATCCAAACCACTAGAAGTCAACCTTGTCGGTCCTCTGCCAACACCTGGTTTTATCAGTTGGTCACATAGTAAATATTATACTCCCCTGCAGCAGTGGATATTGATTTGATTGCTGGACTGAGTCTTAGGAGGAATGTGGGGAGAATGTGGATGGGAAAGTGCAAAAAAAACACACCTTTGGGATTCAAATACCTGAATAAAAAGGAGTGTTAGGGTTTGCTTTTTTCTGTCATCTTTTCAACAAATCTGCCCTGCCTTCATCTGCCTTTTGTATTTTCCCCAAAAATCAAAAGATATGGATTTCCCCCCTAATTCAAAAACTTTTTTTCTCTTTTTGGTTCCTTGTTGAGACAACAGGGGGGTTGTGTGTTTGAGTGGCTAAACCTACCAGAGGCATGCCTGTCTCCATGGAGGGATTTATTGATGTTTATCAGGGATGAATAGATCAAAGACTGCCACATGACAGGCGATCAATCACGCATCAAATCAAGGATGGCAATCCTCTAATAAAACAGAAAGAAAGGAAAAAACCGGCTCTCACCAGTTTTCTCCCCCTTCTTTCCCAGTCAATTATTCATCATTACTCACTCTTGAACCTCAAAGCACCCTTTTATCCCCCATAACATGCCATTTAGTTTATCTCACCAGTCTTAACAGAACTTTCCTGGCAAGTGAGAAAAAAAATCTCAAAATGGCATTGCGCAGATCGGTGCGTAATTTACGCAATTACCCACATTTAAAACATAACGGAGGTCAACGGTGAGTTGCGCGCTAGTTTAATAATACTACTAATTAAAATGGAGTTGTAGAATGGATCGCAGCATGCATAGCAGAAGGAAACAATGTGATGTGAAAGGAGATATTTTGATTTTGTGTTTCTAAATAAAAACTAGTTGGCTAACGGGATGGGAAATGGTGGTAAGGGGGCGGGTTATACCTGCTGATCGCCGCGGCTCTTGCTGCTTTCTCCTCGGCATAGTGACCGTCACTTTCCACGGTGCTTCTCATGCAGGAATTACAAACAAATCAAGTCTATCAGAGGAGAAAAATCATCCCGTTTTTCGGGGAGGGGGGACTTGATCTCGGAGCTGAAATTGTCAGAATCTTCTCTTCAAAGTGTCTTGTCTTTTTTAGACTTAATAGCAGGATTGGCTTCAGCGACAAAACACTCAAAAATTATGAACGGATTCGGCCGGCTCCTGACACCTTCTTGTCCATCAAATATCATCTTCCTTCATCTGTCTCATGGCAGGGGAAAAAGAAGCAGCAGCAGCAAACAAGCAGACCTCAAAAGCCAAGTTTTCAGTTCACTCTCCCTGGAAAAAAAATCCCCCTAATCTCACCGTGTTTGTTTGGAGGGGGGAGATACTTTGTTGCGTCTTTTACGCACACCAAAACCAAAAAATAAATCAACTCTGACGGTAACCAAACAAATAAGTCCCGTGTGAGCGCACCACACACCTCTGATATGTAATGTATCCCTGTGTTTTCTTCTCTTTTTTTGCCACAGACCTGAAAGAGAGAAAAGAAGGAGGGGAGAAAATAGATAGACAGGCATTAGATGGGTTAATGTCAGTCCCGTCACCACCACGCCACCTCAGCCCGGATCCAAGCCTCACCAGTCCGGCGGAGACTTTTTCCTCCCTCCCCTCCTTCCCTCTTTCTCTCCCCTGGAAAAAAAACCCCGGGACGATCGGGGTTTCTTTCTTACTTACGTTTTAAGAGTCGTGGAAATGATTTTCACCGCTCATCTCATCTCATCTTAGACATAGTCGGGGTTTTTTTTGGGGGGGGGGGGGTTGATGCGGTGGAGAGCATATCACTAAAGAGAGAGAGGGGGGAAACAAACAAGACGCAGGCGCATCCAAGCCTCGCCAACAACAGATCAGATCGACATGGACTAAAATATTTCTCTCTCAAAAAAAAACAAAGGAAAAAACTCCAGGGAGTGATCCGAGGTCTCCCGAAAAAGAAAAAATGGAAACGCGGTGGATCCAGAAGCTGTTTCAGACAGTCTCAACTGATAGACAGACGCATCGAGTGGCTTTTCCTGCTACATTTTTACTCCTCCCCTCTCCACAAGCGTCACCCCTGACAGAGGAGCCTACCTGTCAATCTTTTTAATTGTCTTGTCCCCCCCCCCCCCCCCCTTTCCACTCTCTCTCTCTCTCCCTCTCTCTCTCTCTCTCTCTCTCTCTCTGCTTAAAAAAAATTCTCAACCACTGACAAAGGAAGGGATTGTCCTTTAGGAAACATCGGTGGATCAACTGAAACCAAACTTATATGGCATGAATAACAAACCACAACAACTACTGCCCAAGTATAATCGGAGTGTAAGGTTGTTACAACAACTTGGATGACATTTGTTATCTTATGATAGCATGGCACTGACATAAGCCAGGGGTTAGGCGTTCGATTCCCACTGGGAGGGGGGCTCAAAGGAGAACCCACGTAAAAAATGTATGCTGTCGTGATATTCTGAGGAGACTTGGATAAAGGCATCCAGTAAATCGCACATGATAATGGATGATCATGATAATAATAATAAAACTGCTAAATAAAACGTAAAGCATCGACAACAGAAGGCGATACAAATCAAAATAGTAGATTATTGCGCACACCGTTAATACACATGTTTTGGTTACAGGTGTAGTCCTACAGTACATGTGGCCGCACTACCATGTTTTGGCAACAGCTCTCTCCAAATAGAAATGACCTATGTGCGCATTTGCGCAGCATGCTCATACTAGGCTATTATATTTTTTGTATTTGTACATTTTTCAAAACGGGTCGGCGAGGTATTTGGCGTTGTTTTCGTGGGAGGAAAGGGTTGAGGATATGTTAGAAGATGAGGATTGATTTGTTTCACCTTACTAGGAAGTGAGTGTCGTGTCCGGGAAGGGGAGGGACTCCGACGACAAGTCTGGGGCGCTGCTGTGCTACTTACTAGGCTGCACCAGTGCAACGTTTTTAATCCTAAATAGCCGATTCCGTGCTCGTTATTTATTGCTTAAGTAACGGATATTCGCGCTACAAGCCGTAGCGGGTCTTATTTTTGTTTTAAAGCGCGTCTGGCCCGGCCCGGCCTGGTCCTGTGTATGTGCAGAGGAGAAGCCTATAGCGCAGGCTAACGGCAGTCGAGTTTATTACTGCCACAAATGCACGTCAAGTTGCCCGTGAACTTTGTCACATTTCGGGGCCATGTCCGGCTCGCTGTTTGTGAGAAACAGTGGGAGGGCGTTTTCGGTAATCGGCGGGGGGCGCAGAGGCACCGACGCACTTTCTGGAGTTCATCCGGTTGCGCGGCGCTTCATCATAGATCTGTCCTACTCAGCGCACTTCATGGATTTTAAAGGATCCTCCATACCGAGCTCTATGAAAAAGCTGGTCGTAACGAAGCTTAGTCCAAATTTCAGAGAGGCCGTGTCATTGCAAACCGTTCCGGTCCCGACACCCGGCGACGGGGACTTGCTTGTCAGAAATCGGTAAGTTGTTTTTTTTTTTTTTTTGGAGAGGTGGGTAGAAACAGGGACTCTTATTTTCTCAACGCGCGTCCGCGTATGTATAACGATAGACGACCCGTAGCTGTTATGAGGCTATTTTTGGATCATTATTTGATGTCGATCTATCGCGATATTGCTGAGAAGTTGCAAAAAGGACTCCACTTACCTTGATTTACCCATATCCAGCACCTGCGATCATCATCATCATCACAAGATGGCAAAATACGTGAGGAATAAGCGCTGTACTGTAATTCCAAGTTCCGCCCCTCTCTGCATTTGTCTATCAATCCATCTCGGCATCTCTCTCTCTCTCTCTCTCTCTCTCTCTCTCTCTCTCTCTCTCTCTCTCTCTCTCTCCCCCCCTCTCTCTCTCTGTCCTCCTGTCTCTCTACGTCACCAACCTGCAAACAGAAAGTCATGGGGGGGTTCAGACTGGCATCAAGAGATGGAGATGATGGAGATGGAGATGCAGTTTTACATGGCGCAGGAATTGCAGCATCATTTCTCTCATTCACAGCTGCAAAACCCAGCAGTGCATTCAGCGATAGTGGAGGGTAAACCCACCTAAACTCAGTGTAACCACCTTTTTGGCAGAAATGATTGGCAGAAATTATTATGATGTGAATTCATAGTATCCATCATAGTAAATACTCTCAAACTGATGGAAGATAGAAAGATATGGTCTTGTAAGGTGAAAAGGGCATTAATAAATGTTTTTTTTTAAATTTTGTTTATAATGGTGGTTGTTTGCCTTACGGTGATCACCAAGTGGAGGTCATACAGTAGCTTACCCACCTTTTATTTACCACATCACTGACTATATCTTTGCCCGATCCAGTTCTAAATGTTAAATTAGCCATACTCAAATGCAACTTAGAGTTGATTGTGTTTTTTACTGCAAATATAATTCACTTTTTTTTATCAGAATTAGTTAAAATATACCCCATTAGTGCCTAATTGTCTATAATGCAAGGCAACGTGTGAGCAAATGCATGTGAACTAAGACTTTAGACCCAAAACCAGCTTAGGTAGCCTGTATCAGTGTTGCATCACAGTTAAGCGAATAGCTAATTTAATATCTGAGCTGTAAGAATGTCAGGATCAAGCCATTTTAACAGCCAAAGAAAATAAGTTATTGCTTGTGTGTAATTTTGGTGTAAATTGGCAACCACTTATCCCATATTGCACAGTATCAGTGCCATCTTAATGAAATAAAATATATTTAAGTATTCATCGAGGAAACGTAGAGTAAGGAATTGATAATTGAAAAGATTGTGGATGCAGTGAAGAGGGGGATTCATGCACCTACAAGATAGGAATGGCCGAGCTGCTGCGGCCACTCTGTTCCTAGTATAATTTTTTTCCCTCTATGAATAGTTTTCACTGACATTGTCATTGAAACAGGCCTCTTCAACATAAATCCCTAAGCGTCAGAGACTCTGAGTGCGCCCCACCCTCGCGTTTGATCCAAATGTACAATTTACAATACAATTTGAATCAAGTCACATAAATATGTAAACAAATGCATAACCTAGATGGGAGATGGAAGTGCCATCACATTTTAAGATGTGCCGTTTTTCATGCTCGGCCACCCTAAGTAGTTTGGGCCAAATTAAACGTACTCTTAGCATTTTTAAATAGAAAATGCACCCAAGACACTAATCTTTTGCATAATTTTGATAGCCAGAGCTGCTTATAAATCAGAAATGCATGCCTTGTGACCTTTAACAACTAATGCAGTATTTTTTTTAAGTGGAGCATGGCCTCCTCCTTACATATATATATCCAATAACAGCTATCATCTTGTAGTAAATTTTGATTTTTTCTGAGACTTGCATATAGGTGTTGGGCTTTAGCATTCAGTTTACCTATGTGGTATCATTATACTTTATAGAGGAACTGCAACTTGGATAAAGCTACAGTATAAATTTCAAAAGTTGCAACGTAGTTGTGCTCTTATGTACAAAATTATAGATGTTTGCATTTATATATGGGCAAATTATGTCTCCATTGTTTTGATAACAAATTATGTAAAAATGATCAACATTAATGTCACAAATGTCAGCTCACATTAGCTTTTTGAGGTTTTTTTTTTTTATGAATTGAGTTAAACTCAATCGCTCAGTATTTCTCGTCATGTAGATCCAAATAGCTGTACTGTTGATGATAGCGTAAGAATGTAATGTGACAGATTTCTGTGTAAGGAAACTGATTCCATAAGTATAAGTAGTCAAATGAAGGTGTTTTGTTATATTAATTGGACCCGTGTATTAGTGCCTAAACCACACACGTGTTATCTAAGTACACGTGTGACATGCACAGTGATGAGGCACAGCACGCATGCTGCTGTAAAAGACGGTAAATGATTTATTTATACATTCCTTTCTCACATATTTGTTTCCTCCATGTTATCAGCTGAGATGAAAACAACTATCTTCATGTTGAGGCAAGAAACAACTATCCAAGATTTTAAAAGTGCAGTTTGTTCTGGGTGTCTCTGAAGACAATGAATCATGACATCATGCAATGTGTTTTGTGATACAAGCCTTTCCCTGTCAGTGCAGGACTGTTCTCTTCAAGAGAAAAGGGAATCATTGCCAAAACAAACCAGAGTGTTTGCACCCCATACAGATGTGTCTAGAGAGCGAAGCTGAAGTCTTGACCTTCAGACACACTGAGGAATTTAGGAGATATGTGCTTATATTCATGATTGTTAAACATATATTTATTTCTTTAGTGAATGTGTAAAAGGTGCATACAGCATTATACCTTTGTGAATGCTATCTATATATTTTGTTCACTGTACCTAATCACGTAAGAATCCTATTTTCTGAACTTTAATCCATCCATATGATTTTTCTCTGTGATTTTATTTCAGTTTTGTGGGAATCAACGCCTCTGATGTGAATTACTCGGCGGGCCGGTACGACCCTTCGGTGAAGCCCCCGTTCGATGTCGGTTTCGAGGGCATCGGTGAGGTGGTCGGCCTTGGCCTCAGCGCCAGCTCCCGTTACACCGTCGGGGACACGGTGGCCTACTTCGGCAGCGGCGCGTTTGCAGAGTACACGGTGGTGCCAACCAAGGAAAGTGTGCCTGTCCCCTCGGTGAAGCCAGAGTTCCTCACCCTGCTGGTCAGCGGCGCCACGGCCTACATCGCCTTGAAACGTCTGGGCGACCTGGCCAAAGGCGAGACGGTCCTGGTCACGGCGGCCGCCGGTGGAACGGGACAGTTTGCCGTGCAGTTTGCCAAACAGGCCGGCTGCCACGTGGTCGGGACGTGTTCTTCCACCGAGAAAGCCGGCTTCCTCAAGACCGTCGGCTGCGACCGACCCATCAACTACACCTCCGAGGACCTGGCCAAGACACTGCGGAAAGAATACCCGCGAGGTGTCGACGTGGTGTACGAGTCGGTAGGAGGCAGCGTCTTCGATCTGGCAGTCAATTCTTTGGCCAATAAGGGCCGGTTGATTGTGATCGGCTTCATCTCGGGGTACCAGACCGCATCGGGGATCCCGTCCGTCAGAGGGGGGACGCTGCCGGTCAAGCTGCTCCAGAAGTCGGCCAGCGTTCGGGGTTTCTTCCTGCCCCACTTCCCCGGTGACTACAAGGAGGCTCTGGGTAGCATGATGCAGATGTTTGCCAAGGGGAAGCTGGTGTGTGAGGTGGACTGTGGGGATCTGGCGCAGGAGGGGCGGTTCGTAGGCCTGGAGTCAGTCTTCCGGGCTGTGGACTATATGTATGCTGGGAAAAACCTGGGCAAGGTCGTGGTGGAGGTGGCACCGCCTTCTGTTAGTAACAGTAAGCTGTGATTCACCAAATTGTGAATGCAGTGAAGAAATCATACCTCACTTGAACTGATTGCTATATTGAGGCTTAAAACTGTATAATTTTGAGGACATAAAAGCTTGAGATTTATTTTTTAAGATAATTTATAATGGGGCTTTATGTTCTTTATTTTTGTAAGATGACTGAAATGACACTAAGAAAAGCAAAGCTACACAATCCTTTCATGAATAAACATAAGTACTTAGCAAATGTATCCTCTTGGTTATTATGGCTTTGTAGAATATCAACTGTGCAAAGTTAAAATTTTTGCTCATTTCAATGGAAGGTTCAGTAGTTCCTAATTCACTGTAGTCAATTACACAGAAAAATCAGAAATGTAACAATTATTGTGCATTTATAATGGTGTCACACACACATTCAGATTCAAACTCAGAGAGACATTTACTACTGTGTTTTCATAGGTGTAATCCTAAAACTTGAAAAATGTAAAAAGTGTACTTACAGCATTTCTCAGTCTCGTGTGCTTCATTTTCTGGTGTGAGTCCAGTTTTTAAATTATTTTAGACTTGATGCAATAATGTGCTTGCTTTTAGCACTCTCCGGCACTTTATCTACCATAAATATTTTATGATGGACTTCATTGTTTTTCTAATAGGGCTTAACATTGGTCTGTGCTTGTCAAAAGTGAGTGCTGCTCCAGGTGTGCTTGGTATTTCATTGCCTGTTTGTGGCTGACAGAAACGGCGTTCACATAATCAATCTTTCCATTCACATGCCCCTAAGCTGCACATAATAAAAAAAAATTAGTCTAGCTAACCACAACTTGGACTTGAAAATACCATTACTTTTCCCCACAACAAGCAGAAAAATCACCTCTAGTGAATGTATTGTGGAATGCCCTTTGACACTGTTTTTTCATTTCCTTTTTTTATGTTTTTAATTTCTTTTTGGAAACAGGGGAAACGTACCACTTAAGCCGTAGGAATTTAGTCAGATGACAGATAATTTCTAGATACCACACAAAGACTAACATTGTCATACAGCTCAGAATACAAGTGTTTCTAACTTCTTTGCACTTTAAATGCCTTGTTGGGGGGGAAAATGCTGCCATTATCATGCCAGTGACATTTCACAGGAATGAACTTTTTCAAGCTGGTCGCTATACAGAATCCCCATTTCATAAACGGTAAGAAGCGGTAATTAGATATGTTGAAGCGGCCCGTGTTGTATTCATACATGTAGTCTAAAACAAACACCTGTTCCTACCTGGCAGGGAGGGCTGTAGTCTTCATGCACTGTGAACATGTTATTTCCTCATCCAGGTGGCCACTCAAAAAATAACCCAGTGTGAAATACGTTACAGGTGTGACCCCAGCATGCAAAGCTGCTACCTTCGCCAGACTGCACAGGAAATCAGAAACACACCAGGCCAAGGCCATTTTGAACCCAGGAAATCAGAACAATACTGACAGTATTGAGCAATGACGGTGGTGCTTTAGAAAGAGAGAATGTATTATACTACATGTTCACTAACATTTTGTCTTTCAGATACACATTCATTTTAAGTAGCAAGTCAATGAAAAGAGGATTTAATCACATACAGTAATTTTTGGCTATAAATCACATGTAAAAGAATCAAATTTCAATTAAAACTGAAAAAAGTTATATATAATGCACTCATTTTGTTCCCAGCTCTCAATACATCTCTTAAGGCCCATTCACATCTAGAATTAGATAACTATAACTATAGAAAGATTTAAATTGTTCTCAGTAAATAGAATATTTGTGTTCCCACTACAACGATAAACTATAAAAATATACAAAATGATAACTACATTTTTGGTTTGATCTCAGAGTGATTTTTTGGATGCAGAAACAACAATAAAACATTTTCAACCAATCAAATTAAAGTTCTAAGAAATAAGGGGACGGCGGGGGCTGGCGAGGAACTTATCACAGATTTAGTGTGAATGTATCATTATAGTTTATATTTACCTTTAAAGTTAACGTTCTAGATGTGAATGGGCCTCTATTCTCTTGCCTTAAATTATTTACCTCCTAAACTTCCAAACCTGCTTATATTGACCAAATTTCTGAGAACAAAATGGAGCAATGACTGACAAGATATTATTATTTGTCAGTGTGATAAATTATTAGACATACTGGTCACCACTCTATTGTCGTTTATTATTGATTATTTATTTTAGACTATTTATTTTTTCTTAGATATGGCTTACAAATAAATTGCTGGAGTCTTTGCTTGATCTTTGCTCTACATTATAATGATAAAAACTACAAGATTAAATTTGGACTCATTCAGACCTAGATGTGGCACATCTTGCCACACCCAACTGATGCCCATGGTCTGGGTCCTCACTTCCCAGCTGAGATTTTTAACCCGATATAGCCAACCACCGTTCTAGCAGATCATTTTGAACTCAAGCGCCTTTGTTTTCAGAGTACAATTAAATCAGAGATGCGGCCAACAAGAAATGCAATGAGCTTAGCACAGTTTGACCACCGGAACAAACGGCTATCGTTAAGCTAGTGCAGTCACCTCTGAGAAGCTACTGTTTGCCCAAGCGTTACAATGCAAGAGCGTGCTCTTACATGCCAGCCACGCAAAAGGTGAGAGGGGTGATGATGCACATGGATGTCCGGTTGAATTTAGCATGCTTGACTACTACGTGCATCATGTTGCACGGCGAGGAAGAGCTAGGCGAGGACTAGCCTCTCTTCAATTAACAGGAGAGGCCTCGTCTTGGCGTCCTCCAGGGCCTACCTGTACCTCTGCTGATTAGTGAGCAGTCACAGCCCCAATTAGAGAACACAGGAACCTGGAGAGACAACAACACTCTTTATTTAATTGGATTGTGTTGCAGTCGGAGGCTGCTAACTGGCAACGTATTGCAGCAATCTGGAAGTATGGAGCGTAAACAAGATATTAAAGATAGAAAAGGGCTTTTGGAGAAACATTAACAGATTATTTGTGTCGGCACAACTGTGGAAACGTTTCTTCATTCTAGGAGTTGAGCATTTCTATAGTTTTAGACCTGAGCTACTGCTGCCCCTCAGGAAGGGATTTTGGCACACCAGTTGAACTTAGATAGTTCTATAAAGGGACACAGAGGAGGGCAAACTCACCTGGACCCAGTTTACCACCTTTTCAGGCTGATATGAATCTTTATGACCTTAATTCAGTGCATATATCATAGTAAGTAGTATCCAACTTATATATATATATATATATATATATTTAGCACTACATCCCTGCTTTGTGGAAAAAATATATATAATTTTTGTTTGATTTTTGTTCATATTGGTGTCTTTATGCCTTGTGATGATCACTGACATCACCGGTTGTATACACAAAGTACACAGCAAGCTAATGTGTTTTTTTCTGAAATCGCAACTTCTTCAGCACCTCTCCAATCCATTTCGGTCACAAAGACGACAGCATAGTACATGTTTGCATTGTATCACGTTGGCATTCACGGTAGCCAAATCCTCAAAGGTCTCTTTTTTTTTTCTTTTTTTTTTTTTACTAAACCCTCTCTTTCCACAGTTTCCCCTCGCTGGAACATGTGGCAGATAACAAAGACATCACCCTCATAGTGTGGGATGGTAGTCTACCTCCAGGCGCCTAAGGGACACTGGCTGGCTGGCTGCTTGGTGCTGCCAAGGATCCAGACAGTCCAGTTTCTTTCTCTGCGAGTCAGTCAGACCCCCTCAACTCCCCAACTCCCCGAGCCCCCGTCACTCCTACCTCCGCCTAATTACTAAACCTAAAACCCCACTCAACTAATTAGCCACAGCAGACCCAGGAACTGTGAGTAAAGGTAAAGAGATGGCTTCATTCAGGAGTGTGTGTGTGTGTGTGTGTGTGTGTGTGTGTGTGTGTGCGTGCGTGTGCGTGCCTGTGTGTGTGAAAGAGAGGAAGAGTGAAAGGAAGAGACAGGAAGAGAGGGAAATGGAATATTCAAGGCTCCTTTAGCGAGCACATCTCTACAGCCAATTAAAGTCATTTATTAAACTCTTTGCGAAACTTGAGTTGTGTGTGACAGAATGAGAGGGAATGTGTTTGTTTGTGTCTGTGCACAGATTTCTCGATATGTAGATGCGTGTGTGTGTGTGGGTTGCACGGACGCGCACATACCCACCCGCCCACACATATACACACACACACACACACACACACACATCCACATGTGTCTCAGTATGGCTGGCAATCTGTCGGCTTGTCTGTCTATCAGCGGCGCGAGAGCTCAGTGGGACATAAATTACAATATGCAGCAGCGCCACTTGTGCAAGTCTCAATGAAGGGGAGGAATAACTTTCTTAATCAAGTTCCCCTGATTAATTGTAATAAAGGTGTCATCCGTAAATGTGTCCTCCTGATTGAGTAATTCGGGGCCGGAGACAGTAAGCACATCCCTGGTGATTGGGGGTCGGACAGAGTTGGGGGAGGAGGGGGGAGTGGGGGGGGGGGCGAGGGATGGAGGACATACTGCGACACAAATAGCTCCTCGGCACACTGGCAGCCTTCGCACAACTGACAGTTATGAAATACAATTATCAGTGTGATCTGCTTAAGAATTCATCAGCGTCTCCACTGGCCAGTGAAGACGTTCAGAGAGAGGAGAGAGAAAGAGAGAGAGAGAGCGAGAGAGAGGTTGACACAAGAGGAGAGAAGGCCTCACTGATTAAATGAGATTTTCTATTTTGTCCAGCAGATTGTTCACATAATGTTACACTACATGAAGGATGGTTGGAGTATTTTTTTGTGTTGGTTTGTTGTTTTCTCTATTTCTAGTTCCTTGTTTTTTTCCACACCACACATCGCAATATAGCACACAAATCATACCTGCAGTGGAGGGTAAACCCACCTGAACTCAGTCTACCCACATTTTTATTTGCGGAATAGAGTTTACACGCCTTTTTAGCTGACATAAATCTTTATGATGTGCATTTATAGAATACATCCGGGTAAGTAATGTCAACCAGCAAGTATTTGTGCAGGAGGCAGCCAAGTTCAGTCAGTATAATATTATGGAATGGTAAAAATTCTTATTAAAACAGCTTTGCAAACTGTTTTGAAAGATATTTATGTCCAGATTTCACTAAGCGATGCAGGTAGTAGCTGGACAACTAAGGACGTCGTCTGTAGTCATCAACTTTCATTCTGGTGCTGTGTTTACAGGGATTTTCAACATTGGTGCAGGCTATCCTATCAACATCTATTCAATGTCAAAATGTCTGCTGCAAAGTTATAGGAGGATAGGGTCTTTTTTTTTAGGGTTTTCTGAAAGTATAATAGATTTTTTGATTGTTTGCCTTATTGTCATCACTCACTGGAGGTCATGATTTAAACACCTCTCTATTTACCACTATACCAATACAGTATGATAAAATTTGATTCTAGCCTCCTTCACTATCTGTAAACGTTGTATTGAATAAAAAATCAAAACAAGCGCAAGCGTTTCTATTCGACAGATAAAATCACACTCAACAACATTCATCATCGCTTGCTACCTGCATTAACCCTTTAGGCCATCCTCTATGGCCTCTGGAGGGGAGCGAGGGTCCCTCACTGTGTCTGTTCAGATGTAGATATATATTCAGGTGAAAGGCAAGGGCACTATTCACCACCACAGGATTAATGACAACATCATCGCCATCGCCGTGCTGACCAACCCCATATTTCCATTGGCTGGATATACAGGGGAAGCGGAGAGAGGGAAGATGGTGGCGGTTGGTGGGAGGGGGAAATATGAGCATCCTGTCGGCGGGATGACGGACAGGTCCTCAGTCCGGCTCCCCCAGGTCCCCCCTGTCCTCATTCTTTACTGGCCTAGCTGGCTAGAAAGGCAGCGTCTCTGCGGCCAAGGACACCGGGGTGTCAGCGATGCGTCTGGGCAACATCGTTCATCAGGGCGCATCGGTAATGGGAAGCTCTCTGTGACAGTGGTCATCAGGACACAAAAGCAAAAGGGCCCATAAACATCATATGACAGATGGCTGGGAGGACAGCTTCGGACAGGGAGGGAGGGATGGTGAGCGAGAGATAAAGTGAGATAGAGAGAGAGAGAGAGAGAGAGAAGGACAGAGGCGGAAGAGAGATCTCATGCTGGCGCGTTGCGTCTTATGAAAAATCTTGAGCGTCGGTTTATGAACGCCCATGTTCAATGTCAGCCGTCAAGGGAGAAACTGGAAATCACAGGGGAAATAATGTTCCATTGATGTCCAGTAAAGAGACTTAAACTGCGCCTAGTCGTAAAAATTCAAGTTTACCTTGGGAATACAAGACAAAACAAGGATCTGGGGTGAAGCAAGCTGCACAGCATGCAGTCAGGGCAAAATGGCCTCAGTACGTCAGTCCATATGCTGGCATTGATGCAGAAATAGTTTTATTGAGACACTCGTGTGAAAACATCTGTGATCAAGCGCAAAAAGTGACGTTAACGTGTATGTGACATCCCCCTGATCCTCATTCTATTGATGCTTTCAATGTTAAAGTCAAAAAGACATCAATCTGATTCTAAGAGAAAATCAAATTCAACGATGATGGCTGTTCAAGACAAGAAGAAAAAGATTTCATTCAAAAAGGGCCTGTATTTCTATACTTTTTGAGGGTTTTTTTGTCTCCTCATCAATTTAACGAGCTCATAGTTGTTTCATTTTCCCACTTCCCTCTGTTTGTTTACCTCCGTGTCAGCAGTGACGTTGGCCAATTAGTACAGTGGAACCAGTTAACCTCCAGCATGGTGCCTGCGAGGGAAATGAACGAAGTGATGTGCGGCGCAAACGAATGGATAAACGGAAGGATTGAGATGAGAGAGGTGTTTGCTTAAAAGCTTAACACAGAGAGAGAGAAAGTTGTGCTCGAAAAGGGGGGATAACAGATTGTTGGAGAGATCTTCAGAGATACGAGCCTGGAGCGCCGACACGTCAGAGGATTTCATCAAAAGGATGTTTGGCACGACTTTGACTTCGAAGAGTTTGACAGATAAGTGTGTTGTGTTGGAGTTGGCCTGAGGAGGGTGGCGTTTTAAATAAATCAAGTTCTAAGCAGTCTGAGGTGGGATGAAAGTTAAGGAATAATTATGGAGGTGATAGCAATGACAGAACGCGAGAAACAGGTTGTGTGAAAATGAGGTGAGGCGAGGGTGTCGAGGGCTGTCATAGAAGTGACTGCAGAACCTGTTGTAGGTCCCTGAAGAGCCAAGACAATTGTTGTGTTAGCAACACCTTTGTCACCTCAGGACGTATACTTTGTCTTCACTTGTTTACAGGGAAATCGAGTCCCAAATGTGAGGCATCGTCTTCGAAACACACGGAAATGCGGCTCGCAGCCGATCCCTGCCCTCCGCACCGGCGCCGCGGGCCGCGCCTGTCTTTGTTTTGTGGAAACAGCCTTGCCCGTCCATTAATCGTCATCCATCCATCCTGTGCACCTGTATATAAAAGGGAAATTAGAATATCCATCACTCCAGCGTAACGTCACCGTGATTGATGGGTTAGTCACAGGATCCCCTCGGTTTCCTACCCAAGTCTGCGTTTCTGGAGTGAGAAGTGAACATTATCTAGCACCATGATCAGATTTAGACTGCACATTTCCATCTAGGAGAGCGTTTTGAGTGGATGATGCACAATCCCTAGGAGGCCGCCAGCAAAAGGTTTATGGAAATCTAATATCATAAGGCTTTTTGGTTTGTTAGACTTGTTATTCATAGAGTGGGCTGGTGACACTTTTGATGTAACAGTATAAGACAATGTAACGAGACAGAATCTCATTTTGTTGAAGTGTTTCTGTCAAACTGTGGTCTGAAGGATGATGGGGAAAATCTGTGCAAACAGGTTTTGAGTGGGGTGTGCTAAGACTAAAATACCAACTGTTCTCACAGAAGATCCTTTGGTAAATAACAGGAAACTTCCTCTGAAAAGGCAATATTGAATGCCAGACTTTGCATGATGTGCATTTGCCTATTAAGTTAGGCAGAGAGTATTTAAACAGAATGGCATAAATAGATGGACTCAAAGCAAACAGAGGATCCAGCATGGCAAAGAGCTTCTCACCTCAACCAAGGTCTTCTTTATAACCCCTCTCCTACTATTTGTGTAAAGGTTAGACCATATGGGGCCAATATTGGCCTTTTATTAAAACATCAGGTATCAGCCAGTCAGTGTTGTCCACCTCTGATGTGATGGATATGATGCAGTGTGTTTGATCACATATTTATTGCAGAATTGATCGATAATACACTGGTTGTCTACAGAAAGCCCTTAACCTGAATTGATTGATCAGGTTCCACAGTATGCATGAATATGTCATGTATATACAGTTTATATTATGGGTTTGAATGGAGAGTTTTAGTGTCTCGTGATGGTCTAAGTGCTGTTTCAAAGACTTTTCCACCTTGACAAGAATACAATTCTGGAAGAAACACTGAATACCGAATGGTCAAATTCAAAAATATTGAATATTGGCAACAAAAATATCTATCAGCAGCTTCGATTTAAAAATATTTGTATTGTATTGGCCTTTAAAAACCCATATCGGTCGAATTTGTGTATCTCTCTCTCTCTATTTCTCTTTGTCTCTCGCTCTCTCTCTGTCTGTCTCTCTCTCTGTCTCCCTGTGTGTGTGTGTGTGTGTGTGTGTGTGTGTGTGTGTGTGTGTGTGTGCATGTGTGCGCATGTGCGTGTGCTTTGACGAGGCAGAGACAGGAGCCCTAACGCTGCAGGATGGAGAAAGGTGAACAGGAAACAGAAGGTGCCCATGGAGGAGGTATATGACATCTGTCAGGATCCGGGGTGGGTGGGGGATTCAGCCCCCCCCTCCGCCGGCCGAGGGTCACCCATCGCACCGCAGTCGCTGAAGTTGTCACGACACCATGACACTTCCTTGGCAATGGTGGCCGAGACCCGGACAGCCTCGGACGTTCAAGACACACACACATATTTTTGAGTAAATTTGTCTGGGGGGGCGCAGAGGGGTAGCATCTCGTCTGTGCTGTTTGTTCCTTCTCTATACAGAAATGTCAGCCGGCGTCCTGTTTTTTTTTTTTTTTTTTTTTTCTTTTTCTTTTCAGGGTCCTGGATGTAGGAAGGTCAGCTGACACCGCAAGGTCGACAAACAAACAAACAAACAGAAGGAATTAAAATGGAGAAAAACAGAACAGATGAAACATGGCGGTGTGTTTTTATCGCTGTGAGGCCGATGGCATGTAGCAGCCATTACTCTCCGTTGTGTCCTCTGCCCCCCATTGGCTGCAACAACACCGCCTGGCAGGGCTGCCGACGTCGCCTCACCTCACACTTCTGCTAAACTACACGGACGACAAGGACCACTTCACAACGGGATCGTTTTACTATTTTTTACTATTCGAGTAGCTGTAATTGTTCAAAGTGGCAAAAGTAGTTCGTACTTGATTTGAGGGGGTTTAGGGGTTTGCGATTCTCCACACCTGAGCCCGTGTGAGTCCAAACTTGATCTTGTAGTTTTTATCATCTTAATGGAGAGCAAAGGTCAAGCAAAAATCCCCAGAAATGTCTTTGGAAACCATTTTTAGAAAGATTCACATCAAGGGAGCATTCAGGACCAATGTTCCCTCTAAGCTGATAGTTTGGTGACCTAATCATTCATCACATTGACCAAATAAAGGTCTTCAGTCATTGCGTCACTTTGTCTGCAGAAATGTAGTCAATTAATATAAGCAAGTTTGACATTTTTGGTTGCAAATGATATTAGATGCAAGAACTTTGCCATAGCTTTGGGTTTACGTGAATTGATGCCACTGGTTCTGAAAATTTAAGCCAAAAATAGATATACTGAGAGCTGGGAATATAATTATTTGCCAGTTACATCATAGATCCTGAATTTTTTTTTTTACAGTAGTTTTAATTTAAATATGATGCTTTTAGATATAATTTGTAACTATAACTATTGTTATTTGATTAAATCCTCTTTTCACTGATTTATTATATTGGATGAGATGGACTCACCAACTGAATTCAGACTCAAAAATGTGAAAAAGCGTGCTCAAGTTGGGGTTTAGTGAATTGACGCCCCTGTTTACAACTATGCAGAAGAAGAATATAATAAAAGTGCATAGATTTTTTTGGTTATTACTTACACTTCACCCTAAATAACTGAACTATGCATGAAGTTTAGCCAGCGGAGGTCCTTTAGTCAGGACTTTGAATGCATTTAGCTCGGGCTGCTGCAAGTGAAACGCAGGCCTCGCCATCACAGATCTGTATGCAGAGTACGGCTTTAAAAAAAGCATGTTTCTTTTGTTTATTCTTTGCGTTGTCTTTTCCTTTCTGTGCGGAGTTTTGACATTGGAGATGACAGGTGTCTGTGGGGTGGAGGAGGAGGAGGAGGAGGAGGAGATGCTGGTAAGAAAACAATCTTTGACTGCCTGTGGGTGAAGGCAGACTCCTCTAGGCAAGGCGGCCTTCAGCGTTTAGCTGGGGGCGCAGTATCAAAATCACAGCCACTGCTGTACCCCTAAGGCGCTAATCTCAACCAGTTACCGTCAAGTGCTGCTTCTTCTTTATATAATCCTTCATTTTCCCCCCCTCTTCCTTCTACTCTCTCCATCTCCGCCGTTCCTCCACTGTTCCAGACCCAATCCACAGAGGTGAGAGGATAAATGACAGCTTGAGGAGGTACGGGGGAAGCCTAGCACCTTGAAACCAGCATTGTTTCCTTGCATCTTAAGGTTAAAAACAAATCCAAACAGTATTTCTTCCATTAAAAAAAAGGTATGTAGGTATGTAGGGATTGTAATATCATAATTAGCAGTGCTTATCTGTACCAAACTAGGCGTCTCAACAGATGCTGAGGAGACCTGCGCCGTCATTCAGCCGGCTAGATGGAAAAGGTTTGTTGTTTGATCACTGGATGACTGCTAATTTAATAAGTGTTAACTATGGAGCAGCAGAGCGAGGGAAGGAGGGAAAGATGAGGGGAAATGTAGGAGGAAAAAGCATTAAGATTAACTGATGACATGTTCAACTGTGCGCATAATATGAGGCTTAGTTAAGTACGCACATGCTGTTTGTCAATTATTTAAAACCCCAGGAAATTAAGTCCAGGTAATCTCATGAAGTGTAAATAACATTCTTTTTCATGGCAGCTTAATTGAATTCATTTGACGCCATTTAGAAATAACAGAATTAGATTTGCTTTCAAACGCACCCAAGACTGTCGAGAGACGTTCTTTGTAAAGGTGAAAAGAAGGAGAGGAATTCAACTTTGCGATTTTAAAGAAATCTTAATGGATGAGAAATGCAAACGAATCAAACTGGACAGGGTCTCTTTCTATCTTCCTTCTTAGCTCTTATTCTAGCGCTCCGCTTTTACATGGTGGTCAACGGAATACTAAGGTTAAGGCCTTTACACCCCTTGTTTTTGGTTGCTTGTAAGTTTTTTCTCAGCTAAATGCCTAAAATGCAAAAATGTAAACAGAACTCAGCAAACATTTAGATGTTGAATTGATACAATGGCCTACACCAATGTTGAAAACCCCTGTCAATATAGCATCAAAATGAAAGTTGAGACATGTCATCCATAGGTGCATCGTTTTGTGAAATCAGGACTTAAATATCTTTCTGATATCAGTTCAAAACAGTTTCCAAAGCTGTTTTAATATGACTGTTTACCATGGTATGATATCAATGTTGAACTGCACGTCACCACCCATCAAATGTTGGGAAAAGTCCTTACTATTGGTTGTTTGTAATGTTGGTGATTTCGTTATTGAAGCTTATTCTACTGTTGTACTCATTGTAAGTCTCTCTGGATTAAAGTATCAGCTAAATGCCTAAAATATAAAAGTAAGTGTAAATTTGCTGCTACTGTAGGGAGGGAAGATGTTTGGCGGCGGGTTGTAAAGACCGGACCGACCATGCAGACACAGAGACACTGGCCTCAGGCATTTGTGATTTGGCCTTACTAGTGGAATAGCATAGTTTGATGCTATTTACACACACACACCACACACACGCACACACACACACACACACACAAAGAGATTTACGTTTTGACGCAGACTCTAGGTGATGGGTGGTATATGTGTGTCTTGTCTTGTGAGTGAACAGGCGGGAGATGGAGGGGGGAGACAGATGCGAGGGACGGAGGGGAAGAGGGGAAATGGAGGGATTAGATGAAACCTCTCAGTGCGTGTCATCATCTCTGACATTCTGTAGGGCTTGACCTTAACAGAGCAGCATCGTGTCAGAGACGGGGTCTCATCACTGCCAGGGAAACACACACAGCCCTTCAGAGATCACCACAGCCTCCACGTCAACACTCAACATGCACTTTCACATAAACACACACATACATATGCACAGAGACACACACAAAGACATATATTAGGGTTAGACCGATATATGGGGTCGATATTGTCTTCTCATTAAAAATCAATCAGCCAGTCTGTGTCGTCCACCTCTGATGAATATGATGCAGTTTGATTGATGACATAACTGGTTGTTTTTGGCATGAATATGGTCAAAATTAAAGCTATTGAGAGTCCAACAAACAAAAGAAAATTTCACCCAAAATACAACCTTTTCATATGGGGTTAGACTAGAGAAATCATTCCAGTCTGGTGTGGGAGCATTTTACTCAACAGTCTGTAAAACCTGCAGTGAAACCTGCCTCACCCTGCCTTAAGGAGCTGCTAAACCACCTAAAAGAATTTAATTCTTATGGCTTTCAATGGAGAGTTTTAGTGTCCCATGATGGTCTGGATGCTATTTGAGAGGCTTTTTCACCCTGACAAGAATGAAATTCTGTGGGAAACACTGAATTCTGGTAGTCTTGTGGTCGTCTATCGGCAGCTCCAATCCAGAAACATCGGCTTGCACAAACCCATATTGGTCGAACCGTCACACCTACATACGCACACAGAGACTAGCAAACGTTACTGCATCCACACGTCCTCACTTGACAGAAATTTACTTAAAGCCAGTGTTTAAAACATAAAACGTATCACAAGTCCCATCTTTCTATCCTTCCCGCCTATAAAGAGTGTGTCGTAATGACGCCTCGCACAGGTATTAGACTTTATCTTCCCCACCTTCTCATTGGTTGGGCTCCATATTCTGTGGACAGATTTAGAGTTGGCCATAGGGCTGCTATTATAAAAATATGGTTGACCTTTGAGGACCAGGGATGGTTTAGAGCAGCACTGCTCCTCCCCAACGCTGTTTGGACAGCCTGCTCCTCTCGCTCTTATTAACATATGCCAGTCTCCCTAAATGTTCTCAGTCACTTTATTAAAAAATTTAAGTACAACAGTATAATTTTTATTATGCCCATAAAGGAAGCGCTAGCTCACATTAATTTTTTCATGAACAGTGAACTTTCGAAGCGAACTGCAATGGGTTACATAATTAATTTCTGCTTTCTGTTAACCCGCAGCTATATATCGCAAAGTCCTTCTCTTTTAGTCTCTGTTTTAGTCTTTTGGACAGCAGTTTTGTGGAAATGTTATGAAAATATCTGTCTGTCTATTTTTGATATTTACAGTTGTTTACACTATTTAAATATGTGATAATATATTTACTGCTTGATCTAAAACTTGTTGAATGTTGAAATCACGTCTTGTGCTCAGTGCGATCTATCCATCTATAAAATGTGAATTAAGTTTCTATCAGCTGGGTTGATGAGAATAAATAGAATTCCTCAATGTTAGAAATTAGAAAAATGGAAAGAATTTTGATTGATTAATATAAAAGAATAATAAAGAGTTGATTAGCATTGGGCAAGGTGTTATTGTCAGCTAAAGTTGGTTAAATTTCATACTTTCATCCGAAGATGAAAACAAAGAAATGCACTTGTTAATATTCTAATGTACCAAGTCTTACACATGTTAGAAACAACAATGTAATGTTTCTGGGAGGTCGTGGTGGACAGATTTCAGAACGTTTAAATCCACTCGTCAACTGTTGTGCAATGAGACTGAACCAACTCTACATCGTTATTTATTCAACAAATGCCTTTCCATCGCTATTCATCGTACACTTTCTTCATTTCCGCTTCAAGCGAGCATAAAAACTTTTTTTTTTCGATATCGAGGAAGTTTTTCTAATTCGATACATCATAAGTCACACAGAAAGAGTTGGATGGAAACCCCCGCTAGCGTCTGTGTTTCTCAGTGAAAGTGCTGCTAGGAGTTTGCAGAGGCAGTGCGGTGGTAGCAGTGTGTTTCTGACCCCATCCTGCTATCTGTTCTAATGATGCTCAGGCCTCCATCAAAGTGGGGACCCCCCGTGGCTCCTGGGGGCCCCTGGGCTCAGGCACAGTTGCTCTGGTTCGGTTTTTCCCCTCACTGCTTCAGGCTCGGCACAGTAATGAGAAACAGAATTTAAAGAAAAGCAAAACAAAACAACAAAAACTCCTCCATCTTAGACTGACATCCAGTCTGTGTTCAGTCAGCTTGCTCTTTTTCTCTTTCTCGGTATCAAAAACAAAGATTGTTTTAATGGAGCAGTTCAAACACACTGGGCAGCTTTTGTTCAATGCAGCATTTTTCTCTTCCTCACACACACTGACACACACACGCACGCAAACACAAACGGGGGATTAGGCTAGAGTGTGTGCACGTATGGATTGATATGTTACAGCCTACTGGACCGACGCGAGACAGAAGGAAAATCTATTGATTTTTTGCCAATATGGCTGCGTGTTGATCCCAGGGCCACATTCATTTTCATCCCTCAGATATAGAAAGAAAAAACAAAAAAAACAGAGGAGTGCCACACTTGTTTTGCCAGTCTCCATGGCAACAAGGAGCATCCGAGTCAGAGGAGGTCAGGCCGGTGGCGAGAGGCGAATCTGGGTTCACCGAAATCGACATTACATGAATTGCCCTCCACCCTTCACTCCCTCTCTCTCTCTCTCTCTCTCTCTCTCTCTCTCTCTCCATCACCTCTGCTTTGTCATTTCTCCCTTGTTGCTCTTTCTCCTCCATCCAGTCCTTCCTTTTCTGTTGGTATGGGGTTGTGCCCAGAAGATTTAAATCCCCACACTGGCTGGGAAGTCCTCAACTACTGTTGAAGTGCCATTGAGCAAGGCACTGAACCCAACTGCTCCAGTGAAGCTGCTCAGTTTCCACCAGTAGAAGACTGTTCTTGGGAAAAATGCTGTTGACTCTGTTGACTTGCCCTGGATAAATAAAGGCTAAAAAAAGAAAAAAAAAGTCACTCTTCTCTCTCATTTCACTCCACTTTGTCTCTCTCTTTCTCAGTGGGTTGCAGCTCTTGGACTGGGCCGCATCCTTCATTCCTCATTCTTCTTGATAGATTAGAGTTTATTACTGCGATCCCAGATTCTGTGTCACTGTGTATTTGGGTGGTAATATGTTTCCTGGCTCCTCGTCCTGTGCGCTGGAGGCTGATGGGCAGCTGGTTTCTAGGGAGGCGTGAGAAGAAAGAAAGGTAGCCGCCAATCGACCGAGGCCGACTCTCCTCAGGTGATAATTGGCTGCTGATGCAACATCCAACCCCCTAGTAATTAATCTCCCAGATTGTGTGTGTATCCAGTCCCACACTACACATGTTCGCCTCCTCATGCATGATGTAATACACAATGTTTACTGTACAATATAGGAGCAATGCTCTGTAGGCCATGATGGGAGTAAGACCTAAAATACACATGCTGTAGGTAGAGGTGACTTCAGGGCTAAAATGCAAAAATTGGCCTTCACACTCTTTTACTGTGATTTATTATATTGTGTTTTACTGTAATACTATGGTTACAACAATGGTTTGCTAAAATTTTAAGATATTGAACATAAGCATAAAGCATAAAATATCTAGTCTATCGGCAGTTTCAATCAAAAAACATATCGGTATTAGCCTTCAAAATCTCATATCGGTTGAAGCATGATTATTACTTTACAGGCCTACTGTTTCACTGTTATTTACAGTGCAATTATTTAGAGTGGAATTCCTTACCTATTCAAATCACACGTATGCAAAATAAATGTACTTTCAAAAAGCCTCAGAAACAGCATCTAACCAACTGGAAAATATTGATTTAACAAACTTTGCATCTCCTGTGGCAAATACCTTGGCCTTAATATGTTTTTAGCTATATCCCCCATGTTTACCGTACATCACTTTTATGGGACGTCTTGTACCTGCTGAATTTCTCGAAATGTTTTTATGTTGTAATATTTATGTGTTATGATATTTAAATATTGTAAAGTCTTTGTTTTTTGCACCCGCAGGAAGACAAGTCACTGGGGAATCAGCTAGTGGGGATCCTCATATAGAATTATAGAAAAAATAATAAGTAAAATAATTAAAGTTTACATTTTTTTAAGTTAATTTGAATACATTTTTGAAAATAATTTTACTTTATGACTTTTTATATATTAGATACCATGCGGTGCTTGTTATTGCTTTGCAGTTGGTGATAAGGCAGTGAAAATAATCTGACAGAGTACAAGGAAGAGATAAGGAGATAGAATGGACATCTATCAGACTGTGTTAATTAAAGATAATCAGTCCTTAAAGATGTCCACCTCTTTAATTTAACACAAGCTGGCGAGGCCAGCACCTCAGAGAGAGAAAGAGACAAAAGAGAGAGACATCAACAGACAGAGATAGAGACATAAGCTGTTTCCATCCAACTATCAAGGTAATTTTAAGCAAACTTTAAAAATGTCTGCAAAAATAAAATGGGAATTAAGAGCATTTCAGCTGTTGAATAGGCTTCTTGAACGTAGAACAGAGTTACAACAAAAATACATCTGGGAGAAAATGGAAATAGTATTTCCAAAATTGATTAGTATTAGGCAAGTTCTTTATTGTCAGTTGATGTTGGTCATATTTCATGCCGTCTGAATATACACTTGGTAATATACTAATTAAGGTTTGACCAGTATGGGTTTTTGAAGGGTCATACTGATACTGATACCGATATTTTTGTACTGAAGCTGCTGTTGAATCTTTAAATTTGACCACTTCCATGCCAAAAAACGACAAGGATTCAGTGTTTCCAACAGAATGTTATTCTTGTCAGGGTAGAAAAGCCTCTGAAACCATCATGGGACACTAAAACTCTCCACTGACACCCAGACTAATGAAGATCTTTTAGTTAGCAGCTCTTTAAGGCAGGATGACCCACTACAGTGATTCAATGGTGGGGGAACTCTGGGATACAGTACATTAACCAGACAGGTTTTTTTTTTAAGAGAATGGTGTCTGTTCATCATCTCTGTCTCAAGATAAATCAGATCCGTTCACATCCCTCCTGTTAAACCAAAGGCCTGTCCGGGTGTCTTCACCAGTTTTTTTTTTTTCCTAGTGATTCCTGGTGGCAGGCAACAGTAGGAAGCAGGGTTTCCTCGCCAGGCTTTGTTCTTTGTGACTCCCCTACGGTAGCTTTCATTTGACTCCCAGTGTGAGTTCCGTGTTAATTAGGTAAATGAATACGTATGTACGGGCCGGGCCGCCGCACACTAATAGCGACACCGGCACAATCGCAACAAAAGGGCCCCACCAGCTAAGGCTAAGTTTGTGATTAAAGGAAAGGCCTCTATGGTGAGGTGTAACAAAACGGCATACAGCGGGCTTTGAAGCTTATTTATGGCGCTTCATCTAATCCCTGCCACCCGTGGCTATGCAGGAGATATGGATGTATTATTCATGATAATGTATGGTGGTGACTCTTATGCAGATTCACAACAAAGGCAAACTTTCTTTTTGTGCCTCTAAACGGCCAATTATTTTTTTCTTTGAGACTGATCCAGAACGATCAAATGATGAAAAAATAAGACTGTGTTTTTTGACATTTCATGGACTGATATACAGTATGTTCCTGTCTGTATTGCGAGCCCCTCAGCCCTAAAGCTATGGCTTTCCTTGGCAGAGCCTCTGACTAGAAATCACACTTTTATTCTTCTCACCTAGGGGATGCCAGAGATCCTCCACAGTCCTGGTAGTTACATCTGAACTCAGTCCAGATCCTCAAGATGAACACGCAGGTCACTAAATAAAGGGGGATCCCAAAAGGAAAAATCCACTCTAAAACACTTGACTCTAAAACAGCTATTGGTGATGTATCTTGCATTTCTGGGCCCATTTTGGTGTTTGGTGGTGTGTTTTTCTCATTCCCACGGCTAACTGGTCAAACGTAGACGATGTCACGTAACATCCAGATATTTCCAGTACAGACAGCAGAAAATTTTGATTGCCGAACATTTTTCAGCGATCTAAAACATCAACGGTAACAACCAGGTTTTGGCGTCAGTCCTTCAGAATCAAAGAGCCTTTCTAGCGCCGCCATTTTGCCCAGACATTCAACAAACATACAGGGAGAAATCCTTCATAAAAGAGGCAGTTTCTCCACTGACAGTAGCCTCAATGGACCAGAATGCAATGCAGGCGCGACACTCACTTTTTCTTGTCTCTTGCTCTTACCACCGCTATTGCTCTCTCCACCTAAATGTTTGTGCCGCATTCATGTTGTATCGGATTTACCGTAAATATGAGCTGCCCTGTGCCTGCTAGTGGTAATTGCAAGTAGGACATGTGGGAATTCTTTTGCGGGCTCCTATATCTCCCACTTGGCGTCACCAATTGTAGAAATATGTCAACTCCTGGAATGCATTGGGCATCGCAGATTGATGGTATCTAACAGTGTAAGAGTATCCAAGGGTGGATTTTTCCTTAAAGGATAAACCTCAATGTGTCAGTAGTAGAAATGCTACGGTCAAGGTATCCACTGAGGTAAAAACTCAAAGCATCTCCTGCTGATCACAGGATGGAGGGGGATCGCTACTGGATGGGTTGCTCAACGGCCAACGACTGTACTGGAGGTTCATTTACGCAAGAATACAAAATAAAAGACTGTCATTAATTGAAAACCAGTTAATAATGGATGAGGGAAGACATCACTGAAAGCTATTTATGGTTTGAGGAGGCAGACACATGAATAGATGACCCTTCCCTCTCTCTCAGTGACAGTCGAGGGTTACTTTACAAAACTGTTGGCAGCAGAAGATCTTCCTGTACCAGACAGACAGAGCTGCTGTCACTCAACACTGAGCTGTCACCCTCTGCTGAGATACCACAAGTGTGTGTGTGTGTGTGTGTGTCAGTGTGACAGGTCTGAATTAATGAGAGGTATGTGTCAAGGGGAGAGAGAGACGTTGAGGAGTAAGGAGAGCAAAGATGGCGGCTGAGCGGTGGTGAGTACAGTATGTGTGTATGCGGGAATGGCACTTAAAAGGATAATTTCATTTTCTTTCCACCTGCTTATTTAACCTGAGGGAGTTTGGCCCAGGTGAAGGGAGAATCAGATGAAACTTTAAAGTAATAATCCGCTACATTTTCATATAAATGTCCGTTTTGCTACCCTCTATCACGATTGGTATAACGCAATAGTGATTCAACCTATAGCTAGTTCATAAAAGCTTTTACATTTGCTCTTCTAAACACCCGGAGTCTGGTAGGTCTTTCCTGGGAAAAATGTGGTGCACAGGAAGTGATGCGTTTTATGTTTCCAGTTTGTTTGGAATAAATAGATGAACGAAGAAGAACTGGGTAGTTAGCATGAGCAGCGAGTGTGTTTGTGTTGTTCAATGACAATTATAGGAAGAAAACCATGCATTCCCATGTCACCTGGGCCATAGACTTATCCATTTAAGATTTGTGTTGCAGCAAAATTTGGGTTTCTTTACCACACAATCTTCATTAGAACCCATTCTAGTAAAAGCAAAAACCCTACAAATAAAAGTTAAAAAAAAAAATTATAAAAAAAAAAGAAAGAAAATACAAACTAATAAAATAAAATAAAATAAAATAAAATAAAATAAAATAAAATAAAATAATAAGAATAGAATAAAACAGAATTTCCACGTATGCCCATTATTTAGTTTAGCATCTTTCTATGGGAAAAGCCTAAAAGTAATAAAGGCTTTACATTAGTTCAACTGAACCATCACTTGCGTAACAGCGTGGCTTACTTGGAAAAAAAAAACAACAACAACAACGACAGCAAAAAAACAAACACTGATTTACAGTATTGCTTGCAATGTATCTTTTTCTATAAAGACTGTGTTTGGTCAAATAAGATGTCGTGTATTTGAAAGGATAGCTTGCTCCACATAAAGAAAAAGGAGACTGATCTCACTGTATATGTATGACTTAAATGGGTAAACCTCAGTTTGCATGTATGTGCATCGCTGTGTGTGTGTGAGTGTATGTGTGTGTGTGTGTGTGTGCCAGTTTCCCCTCCTGACTGAAGGAGAAAAACAGCCAGGGAGAGTCTATCAGCGTGGCACCCTGCTCCAGAACATTCTTGATGAAGCAAAGGTTGTCTTCATTAGGTGCATTAATATTCATGACGAATGGTAATTTTGACACAGAAAAGGTCTCAGTAACCTTTTCTCGTGCATTTTTTCACTTCTCAAGGAAATTACAGTCCGGCAATGACTTAATTAATGCTTGGTTTCCTCGCCAAGTCGTTTGAGGGCCTGTCACTTTGAGGCTGGGGTATCTGTCACACCGACAGCGATTGAGAGAGAGAGATAGAAATAGAGAGGGAGAGAGAGGGAGAGAGAGAGGAGAGGGAAGAAGGGTTTCAGGGAGATAGGGAGGGACAGGATCAGTTGATTCTACACAGGCTTATTTACCATTAAATCCTACACTCTCTGTTTTCCTCCAAATGCTCCACCCCTTCTCCACTTTCTCTCTCTCTCTTCTCTCTATCCACCCCCTCCATCCCTCCACCTCTTTCATCCGCTGCGTTGTGTTGTGTTGGTATATGGAGGTTGTCACCCTCAAGGCCCTGCAGGCCTCACATTTCAGCCGGGAGATCATGAGATGTGACAGGATGTGACTTTTCACTTTCCTCTCTTTATCATCTCAGGGATCATTCTGCAGCGTGGATTCAATGCCGCTGAATAGTGAGGCAATGCAGTTCTCAATGCATTTCCAGTCCAGGGCTGCTGAAAAAAAATGTATAAAACACTCCCTGTCACATACTGTATATGAGGAGAGCTCTATTTATGATGGTTTATATAGATGCTTTAGGTTGTTCCATTCACAATAAGTGTATTTTTAAAACGTTTTCTATTGCTCCCATGAGAGCAAGCATAAATATCTCAATCCAGATGAAGCATCTACATTTTCATAGTTTCTGGTTTTCCTTCGAGTGTGAAATTGAAAAATAAAAGAAATCTGTAGTACTTATGTAATAATTCCATATTAATTTTCAGAAATTAACAACAATGTAGCAACTGATAATGTAACAACTGTCAGATAGTGGTAATAGCTTTTCAAAATATAATAAAATGGGCCTTTAAAATGTAACAGAATGTATTAATATGTTACAAGAAAATATAATAAAATCTTCAGACTGATACTATGATATTTTTTTCCTGATAAAGTAATACATTATTGCATTAACTGGATGTTATTACATTGTAATTGATGCACCTTTTTTTATTTTTACTACATCAGTCTGAAGATATTACATCATCTGGCAATTTATTACATTAACAGGCTTTATTACATTTCAACACATCTAGAAGCACAAATGATTACATTATCCATCAATTATTACATTATCAGCCATTACACACAGACACACATACAGACACGCACGCACAAAGATCAAGACAAACACACGCTCAAATCTAGTGCACTCAATCCTTCCCCTTTCCTCTAAGACAGTAAAATATTTGAACATAAGGCAGCATTTCCTTTATCATGTCCCATAAAAATAGTAATTTGCCGGAGCCCCTTGTAGCACAATATGGAAGGCGGTGTGTTTTCCTGATAATGTAGAGATGACAGATAGCTCCATACTGGGAGGTTTCACTTCACTCTGGATACCAGTGTAATAAATTGCAGAGGGAAGGAGAGAGGAGAGAGAAAGATAGAGAAGGAGAAGGAAGTAGTAGAGGGGGAGAGAGAAAGAGAGGGAGAGAGAGAGAGAGAGAGAGATAGGGCAACAGATAGAGACTCCTCCGACATCTCTCTTCTCCGGCCAGTCGAAGGCTGCACTGTGGGCAGTGATTATACGCTATGAAAATGTAGGATTAATTAGGCCGGCAAGGGAAGGCTACCCTGTCTCATTACTGGCACACTATCCCCCCTCAAAGATATCACCGCTAACACGGCCATCGCGCTAATGCCAGCAGACAAAGTCCTCTCGTTTCTGCCCGTCGCCCTTATTATCTTATTTAAGGCCACTTAAGGAGGGCCCCAAAGGTGGGCGACACCGCAGATACTCTTCACTATACGCCGCCTTAATCAGAGCCTCTCCTTTGCTCTCACCTAGAGGTATGTTAAAAAAAAAAAAAAAAAAAAAAAAAAAGATGTATGTGTTTTAGAGAAGAGAGTTTCTTTCCAGATTAACGCTAAATGTGTGATTGGGTTGGGTGGGGGGGGGGGGGGAGACAATGGTGGCACAGTTTCCACTTTGTCACAGGAATAATTAGTCTATGGAGAGTTTCTCCTCACTGTGTTGATTCCCTCTTGTTCTTGTTTTATCCTTTTTTGTAGATAACATGTCACGCGGTGAAGGCCTTCCCCTCCCCATGAACATCTGTGATTCTCCATCATACACTGTTCATTTTCTATGTCTTTATCTTTCTATTCATCGAATAAATCACATCGGGGAATGGCAATTTTCAGGCCGATTGTGCAGACAATACGGGGATCATTTAATTTTGTTTTGGACTGCGGTGTGAAATGACAGTTAAAGCAGTAAGCTGTGAGATTTTTTATTTTATTTTTTATTTTTATTTTTTGGTGCTAAGTGGACATTGCTGTGGTGTTTCTGCACTGCACATCCTAGAGATCACCTGTCAATCAAACCGTGTGTCCAGTACTTTTTCCTTGGATTTTCTGCTGATGAAGTTTGAGTTTCTGTAGGTGGCGCTCTTTTCTGTCTGTTCAGCCATGGTGGCTATCACTGCTCATGCTAACTACCCGGTTCTTCTTCTATTTATTCCAAATAAACCAGAAATGTAAACCGTATCTCTTTCTATCCACCAGAGGATTTTCCCCAGGGCAAACCTACCAGACTCCGGGTGTTTAGAACAGCAAATGTAAAAGCTCTTGTGAACTGGCTGTAGGTTGAATCACTACTCTGTTATATCAGTCAGATAGAGAGCAGCAGAAGAGACATTTATTTTTACGAAAAGGTTGCGCATTATTAGTTTAATATTAATGTACGTAAATGAGAGTGATGTGAGAGTGACAAGCAGAAACATCATTATCTACATCTCTGAGCCGATCTCAAGACCTCCTTACTTTTCCTGTGGGAGGTGCCTTTGTTTTTCACAAGGTTACTGGGAGGTCACAGGTTAAAAAACAACAAGACATCGTGACGGCGAGGTTGGCCACTCGTGCGTGATGCTTGAGTGGCACAAGAACGTGACCTTGTTGCCCTGTGTATGATACGGGCCTCGCAGCCAATTGTAACAAGTTGTGGAGCCTACACAACCAAACCTAATTAGATTGTTGAGTCAATCAGCATCCCACAGGTACATAACATGGCTGTAGAGAACAACAAACTCGTCTAATTGCCCTGAACATGATTACACCTCTCACCAGGATTGAGTACTTCGAACACGCTTGTTTTTGTTTTTGATTGCAAAGTCGTTACATGTGCTAATTGTGGCGTGTGTGTGTGAGTGTGTGTACGTGTGTGTGTGTGTGTGTGTGTGTGTGTGTGTGTGTACATGTGTGCACCGGCACACACATGCAAACCCGTTGGAGTGTGCATCAGCCATCAGCCTTGAGATAGAAGTCTAAACTGATAAACATTCACTGCAATAAATGATGCCACCATGATTCCCATTGCACACATAGCGAGTGCCTCTCTTGCAAATAAAACAGCCTTGGGTGCGTGTGTTTTCGACTAACTCTGCTGTTTAAAACTACTGTGAGAGTCTCACCTCCTCCGAGCCAGACTTAGCTGAACATAATTACCCAGGGCACTCTGCGATAACGCCTACTGTCACTCCTCATTTACAAGGCCTGCTGGAACTCCACTCAATTAAGTAATAAAGCATGTTCTCTACTATTACTCTCTATCACATGAACATTTCAGTAGTGCACATCCATAATTGACGCAAGCTGCTCTCCCTTCAAATTGGCGAGAGAGTTGCGTGAAGAGAAAAGAAACATGTCAATTTAAAGTCACTCTCAAAGTGTTGATTTGTTTCAGGATTGTGTGACTGCAGAAGTTCATATCTGTTCTTCAGTCAGATCTCTCATGGCAGCTTCCCATGCAGGTTACACAGGATGCAGATCTTGCAGAATCTAGTCTGTTTTGAAGTAATAATCCACAACATTTTCATATGAATAAAGGTCCATTTTGCTATTTATCGCTGACTGATTCAAGAAAGCTTTTACAATTTGCTGTTCGAAACATCAGGAATCAGGTATGTCTTTCCCAGAAAAACTCCTCTGATGCACAAAGTGATGTGTTTTACGTTTGCGGTTTGTTCACTATTAGAAGAATTCAGAGTTTCCTCTATTTATATAAATATATGGTCAAGGATGTTTAATGAAGACATTGTTGAAATTAGTTTTAGACTAACTCCAGTCAATGTATCACAACTGGACTTGGTCCTGATTGGCTCCCCTCACTAAAGAATTACTGAAATCCTTCCAATCAGGCCAGTTTGTAACATTTGAACTGGAAAGGCTCCACTCAGCAGGTTTACCTCATTTGAATTAGAGGAGTTGGTGTTGTTGGCCAATCAGGGACCAGCATTGTGAGCACTTAGTCTTCAAATTCATTCAACTAATTCAGTTAAACTTTGAACTAAACTACATATTTGCAGAACATCATGAAGAACATTATTATTTTCCTGAGCCAACAAAATCATGAAAACTGAATAACATGGGACCTTTAAAGGATTAATGGAAATGTACTCTTCTTTCAATATTTATTTTCTCGCCAACTGGTTCTGGCAATACGCCTCCACTGGAGAGTCAGCAAACTGTGATCTCTGCTGGTGCTGTACATGAGTAAGAAAAAAAAAAACAAACGTGTCGTGGAACCAGGAATTTGTGGCCTGATGCAAATGCTGCTGGGTCCCCGAACGCCAACGGGTTCTCCTGGCCAATGGTGACCTGAGTCAGAGAGAAGAAATGTAGTCTGATGCAAACATTGTGTTGGCCTGCAGTCAGAGCCCTTAAGTTGACCCTGAGGCAGTTACCTATCTCCCTGCCTGCCTCACACAGTACTGTAGTTGTACTGTAGTCATATTGTAGCTGCTGCACTCACTGTTTTTCCACTAGGTGCTCTCCAGGGTCCCCCCCCCCACACACACACTGCCTCCAATGATGCCTGAGGCCACCACTACAGTCGGCTGCCACACCCCTGCTGAGGCAAGAGGCACCTCTATGAACCGGGGTAACATTTCAGATGTGTTGCCATTACACACCCCAGGGACCTGTATATACGCAGTTTGGAGGAAGGAAGTCAATGTAGCTCTCATAAAGAAACACATTTCACTATTTCACTACTAATCATGCGGGGGGAAAAGAGAGATCGTCCAAAAATTCTATTTGGCTAGTCAGGATTGTAAGTCAAAAACTGCACCTAATATGTAAAGGATTTTAAACTGACTTTGGAGTGCCTTGGATTCCTCCTTTTTCCACATGATTACTACAGGACCCTTTTTTGTTTATCCAAAGAGCACCCAAACCCACAATCTTTAACATTAGAAGCATTCCTGCCTCCAATCTTTTTTCCACTGTTTCATTACTATCATCATTTTAGTTTATTTAAAAACAGACAGTTCTTAATTGCAAGGTTCTGGCACTGACCTGCCTAGTTTAAGATCAGAACCCTATCTCTGATGTCCGTAATGTTATCATCCCTCTTTCATATTTTGTGAAAGAGGGTCACATGGCTGCAACCTGGAATATAGTACATTAGGTGTCATGTAGTTGTTCTTTTGTGTGCTTGTTTTTTATAGGGCAACATGCTTTGATCGTGTCATGCAAGATGGTATTCAGTGTCAGAGATGAGCCATAGCCTCTTGTTTTCTATTCTAACTTAGGGGACATTATTGGATCCTCGGAGTACAAAGAGCTCTTTTGTGCACATTGAGTAGGTGTCCCTGTTTTATTCACCTCTCCAGGAACATGCAGTATAAAGTTTAGGTGAGATTACACTGATGTCAGCTCTAAATGGCTGCTGCATACATCTACTGTCTACAAAAGGTGCTACATGAAGCATTTTTAAACATCATATTGTCAAAATGTGATATCTTGGTATAATTAACAATAATAATTCTAACAATTGGAAACAAATGAGACCATGGCCGAGATTATTGGTAGCCTCTATCTCACACCAGTGGTATTGATAGTGCAAGTGTTTCTCAAAAACTCTGAAGGCTTGAGCTCTGTTTGCACCGGGAGAACAGCGCCCTCTTCCTGTTTTGTGCTTTAAAGCAATCTCCCTTTGTGCCGTAAAGCAATACAGCAGATTTCCCACCAAATCTGACCTGGTGCCACACAATATAAAATGTAGTGAAGAGGCCGGTAGAGGCTGCCAGTCTTCTCCTCGTTTGTCTTCTCCTCGTTTGTTTACAATAATTATACTAATGTCATTCATGCATTAATGATTTATTGATGTTAAAATACTACACAAAGCACCTTTAAATAGCTGATGTAGGAGAGGGGTATGCTGGTGTTGTAAAATTTGCAGAATTCAACAAGCAGACTGTGCTGTTGAAGAGTCAGAGATCATCGATCCTTCTGCACAAAGACTCATCAAAAACAAAGACAACATCCGGTTGTCAACTTCACTGCTCTGCCCACAGACTCATAAATAGTCCTCACTAGAAGGCCTTTAAGTAGGTTATGTAGGGTGTGTGTAGGTGGTGGGCTACAGTTACAGTAGGGAAAAATGTGTGTGTGTGTGTGTGTGTGTGTGTGTGTGTGTGTGTGTGTGTGTGTGTGTGTGTGTGTGTGTGTGTGTGTGTGTGTGTGTGTGAAAATATGTGTCTCATGCCAGTGAGTGTACATTTGCACGTCTGTGTGAGTCTGTTTCAACCATAATTGTGTGTGCGTGTGTTTCTGTGTAGGTGTGTGGATGGGTGTGTGTGTGTGTTTATATGCATGTGTGTGTGAGTGTGTGTGTGTGTGTGTGTGATTGCACTTGCATGTATGTCTCATCCCAGGGAGTGTGCATTTGCACATATGTGCCATTCTGTTTTGTCCATGGTAATTTGTGTGTGTTTCTGTGCGTGTGCACACGTGTGTGTATGTGTGGGTGTGTATGTATGTGTGTGTTTACGCATGCACATGTATCATGCAGGTGAGTGTGCATTTGCACATTTGTGCTATTCTGTCATCCATGTGTGTGTGTGTTTCTGTGCATATGTGTGTACATGCATGTGAGTGTGTATCTGTGGATGTGTGTGTGTGTGATTGCACATGCATATACTGTATATCTCCTGCCAGTGTGTGTACACTTGCACATCTGTGTTGTTCTGTTTCATTCAAGTTAATTTGTGTAAGTTTGTGTTTCTGTGCATGTGGATGTGTGTGCGTGTGTGTGTGTGTGTGTGTGTGTGTGTGTGTGTGTGTGTGTGTGTGTGTGTGTGTGTGTGTTCCGGGATATACCAACTGATTACCCGGGGCAAGTCCCAGCCTTAGGGAGCACTGTGGAGGACTGGCTAAGCTCTCGGTGATGTCAGTGGCGTTTAACATAGAGGGAACAGCCTCTGCAGTGTCGGTCACTGAGCCGGACTCTGACTGCTGTGTGTTTGTGTTGGACGTCAGCGCGCGACGCCTGACGCTGAACAGACCCCAGACCCAGCACAACACAGGGCAATGGGAACGAGCGGGAGAACCTGGAGCATGCTGGGTAACGAGATCCGGTGAGACCAGGGGCTGGACCGACAGCCTGCCATGCTGTATGGATGTGAAGTCACAGTCCTGGGTCACAATCCGGTTTTCTCTAACCCAGGTTATTTTTTTTTTTTAACCATATTTTGAAGTCATTTCTGCTTTATTTGAGAGTTTACAGTGAAGAGAAATGGGAGGAAAGAAAGAGAGGGATGACAAAGGCGACAAAGGTCCGAAGACAGATTTGAATCTAGGATGTCGTAGTCAAAGGTGGAAGTAACAAATTACATTTAATGTAATTGAGTAGCTTTTTTGTTTACTTGTTTGAGTAATCTTACTTTTACTTAAGCAAGCTTCTACTGAAATATTGTGCTTTGCTACATTTTAAATCACATCCAATGAAGACTACAACTTTTGTAGGCTTTCCATATCAGAGATTGGTCAGTGGTAAATTTGCTAAATGTAGAGCTGTTAGCAGTGAACAGTCAGTCTGTAAATGACCTTTAAATGGGACTCATATTGCTTTCTTTATTGGGGATATTCTTTGGGTTTAATTACTATTCTGTTGCATATTTTGTCATGACAGAACACATTTATTTTGAAATCAGTTCCATTGTCAGTGGCATTATCTTCCCGACCGCATATGGAAATGGAAAGGGAAAGGGTAACCTAAGGTAACGCTTAACACGTTTGTGGGAACTTTCTTCAAAGTAAGGAAAACTATAGCACTTACCTGGAAAGCCAACAAGCTCTTACAGTGTGTTTGTGAACTTAGAACAGAAATAAATATTAAAGACTAACAGTTAAAGACTTGACCATCATTCAGCGAGTGATGCTACACAGCAGTAGGGAAGAGTGATCTGATTTTACTTTGTTTACACACTTTATTTGAAGTTGTTTGATGTATTTGTAAGGTTTTTTTTATTAAAAGAATCTAGTTTGAACTCTGTCTTAGCAATGCCTTAGATTACACGGAACAATGTTTTTTGTAAAAAAAAAAAAAAAAAATTTAAATTTTAAAAAAATCAGTAACTTTTAAATTGAACTAAGATACCTTTTAAGTGATTTTATTTCTATGTAAGTCAAATTTCTGCAAAGTAACAGTGCCTCTACTTAAGTAGGATATTTTAGCCCTCTAAAAGTTATTGGTGACATTGTATGTGCCCAAACCCAGATTATATTTTATCAAGAAAAAAAAAAAACATTCAAAACACACCACTAACTCCAGCATGTCCCATACTACAGCTTTTACACAAATTAGAAATCAGTACACCATTATTATTCATAGCCATCTAAGAATATAAAGACAGTGAGATCGCTTGTGGCTCCCTTGATAACAAGCTACTAATGGCAATAAGTATTAACAAAACCCCACAGTCTCTTGACGTGTTAAAGCAGGGTTACCGCACACACACACACACACACACACACACAAACACAACATCAGTTTAGGAGAGGCGAGAGGACACGCTAAGAGAGTGGCACAGGGAGCAGAGAGGGAGAGGAAGGGAAGATCTGGGGCCTTGGCGGGAATCAGCATGGCATGACAAGGCTCCTATTACATCTCATGTCAGCTCATAAACTAATGGAGGCATTAGCATAGCTCATAGTACTACTAGGCGTCATTGGAGATGATATATAATTCAGAGAATCTGCAACTAAGCCCTGAAAACGGTAATTCCAGTTTACATAGCTGTCTCCTGTTGATGAGGGCTCTCAGCAGATGTAGGAATATACTGGTATTCATTTGTGTGCTGTGCATTAACAGAACATCTATCGCTCTCACTCGGTCTGCCTCACTCACACACACACATATACACATGCAAACACGTACACATACTTGCATCAGGAGGCTAATTACTGTAGCTCATGCGTTACTGATACCATCTCTTATTTTTCTCCCCCTGCATGTCTAATGGTTGTGACAGTAAATGAAGAATGCCTGGGGGGGCATTTTCACTGTGACACATTTAAGAACGCCAACAAAACACGTGACCCAAGTGTGTGTGTGTGTGTGTGTGTGTGTGTGTGTCCGTGCGTGTGTGTGCAGCTTTGCATGTCTCCCTGCAATGCTTCAAAGCGCTGTCACAAAACACAAACACACACACACACATTCGGGCTTGATGAGATCCGTTCAAAATCTCCATCAAAGAATCTCCATTAATTGTCATCTGTCACAGCTAAAGCGAGCGAGGGCAGAACGGTTGCGTTTCTATCAAGACAAGTATAGAAAAGAGGCTGATCGGCTGTGACGGCTCCAGGGTGTGCCTGGCGTCTCGGGGCATCTCTGCCCAGAATCAAGCCTTCATTGTGGGGGAAGGAGCTCTCAGGGCCCCCTTCTAATCTGACGCCCATTCTCCTCTCTCTCACCTGCAGCTGGGAGCTCACACAGCTAATGGCCTCCTCACAATCAACGCCCTCTTTCCCCCCCGCTCCTCTACTCCTCCTCTCCCTCCCGCCTCCTCATTCCGCTCCCCATCCATCCATCTATCGCTCTCCCTCTCTCTCTCTCTCCTCGCAGGTGTCTTCTCACAATCCTCCCGCTCCGATCCGTGCTCGTTCACAATTAACAGCTTTCATTTTCCTCTGAAATTTTTGTTCCGTCATTGTCTGTTTGGCAAATTTCCTTTCATCCCTTCATGCCTTTTATTTTGTCCTCTTTGGATATGTCTCACCCTCCCTCCCGCTCTCCCTCTCCTTTTTTTTCTGTTCTTTCTCTTATCCCCGCCCTCCTTCCATTCCCTCTCCTCCCTCCCCTTCTGCTATACCTATCTATCTATAGTCCGGCAGATGCTGTCCCATTTGTACTCTCCCCCATGACATTCCTACGGGGGATTGCTTAAGGATTCAGGAGCCTCGGTGCTCATGGATCACACTGACACTTGGTCAGCATCAGCAGATTATGAACTATAGGCGCCTGACACCCCGCCATTGTTCCTCCATCTAAATATGAACAATAAGGCCCATCCGACGCCCACGCTGACAGCTTATTCGCTCTTATCACTCCTGTGGAGTCGCCCGGCATGATCTGGGCGCCTCCCCCTTCCTTCCTCCCCCATGTACAGCCCACTAGCCCCTCTCCCCTCCCCTCCCCTTCTCAGCCCAGACACAGGGCAGGGGTGGAGGGGCTGGAGAGAGAGAGGGAGGCGAGGGAGGAAAGGGGCAGAGGGCAGAGAGGAAGATAGAAAGGCCTGCAGAAAGATAGGGAGGCTGGTTAGAGGACGGGTGCTGCTGAGGACCGTTTGGTGTCTCTGTGCACATCTACAATTACAATTTACAGTTTTAGGTGTTTAGCTGATGCTCCTGTCCGGAGACCAGGGTTCCAGTGGCAAGCAGGGACACTTTGACAAGAGGGAAGGATGGATGGACACTCCTTTGGCAGTTGCAGGGACTCACCTTGGAACCTTACGCAGGAAGCATTTCATGGGCGGGAACATGCAGTAGGTGGCCAAGTTCATCGTCAAACCAAACGAGCCCAAACTTTTCACACTGTGATATTATGGCATGGTAAAAATTCATATTAAACAGTTTTGTTGAGGTGGCTCGTTTGGCTTTGTCGCATGTCATTCCCTTCTCTCTCTCTCTCTCTCTCTCTCTCTCTCTTTGGTCGTCTTATCAACATCTATTCAACGTCAGAATGTTAGCAGACGGTCTCTCCAACCATGAGGCCACCCTGCCGCCCATCTCCCCATCTCTGTCACCATCACAACTTCACAACCTCCACCAGCGCTTTTAATGAGACTGGCCGAGTTCTGTGTTGACAGCACACCTTCTACATAAAGAACAGAGAGAGAGAGTGAGAGAGAGAGAGTGAGAGAGAGAGAGCGAGAGAGAGAGAGAGAGAGCGATGGGTGGATGAAGAGGAGGAAGAGAGGAGTATGAAGAGGAGGAGGAGAGCAGTGGAGAGTAGCGAGGCTTTCTGAGCAGAGCAGAAATTAACAGGGCCCCAGGGACGGCCAGATCAGAGCCGGGGTCCCCAGAGAGCACTTACCACAGGGGCCCCCCACGCTTGTTACAGCAAGGCAGGGGCCACCAGGGGACTCCCAGGGCTACACTTCACAAATGCGGGGCTCAATTCACCATGCAAGATGGTTAAAAGGCAGACGGTCAGGGCGGCTGGGAATGGAGCGCACCGCAATTATGTCCTGCTACGAAATACCCTGCTATGAAAGAGCCAGTGAAATTATAACAAGCTCAGATATGTTTAAGATCAATTTGGGAATAAATCCTTGCAATGACGTATTCCTCTTTTCTGGGAACATTATATTTAAAGGCTAACTCCCATGCAGGCTTCTTTTTTTGGAAGGGGGGGGGGGGGGGGGGGGTGAAATGCTAACCAGATCACAAGGAATGAGGGAATTAGCCAATAATATGAGTCCTGTTGAATGACACAGACACCACCCATTGGCAGTGCCATAAATTAGTGACTACACTTCTCCAATGGCACAGTCAGGAGTAGTATCACATCTAATCCAATATCAGTGACACTAAAGCTCAATCCAGCAAATGAGATCACCCAGAGAGTTGAGGCCTCACTTACTTCTTGCACATTAGGAGAAGGGAGTAGAAGACAGAAAAAGCAGATGAGAGCAATAGATATTTGACATTCCCATTTTAGTCAAATGACATTAGTGGTTAAGCTATATATACCCATGGTCTTGTTTATGGACATTTCACACCCTGATGAAGGACCACAGCATAAGTGAAATAAATTAAAATAGTGTTGTAAAGCAAGAGCAGTGTGCAGGATCATTTTTCATCTCATACTGTAATCTTACACTGTAACGCATCTGCACTAACAAGGTTTGAATGTATTTTCCTGTTACTCTTAGTGACATGCCATTGGACACTTAGTAAAGCAAGGTTGTACCTCTAAAAATATTCAGCTGTGTCAATATTCAGTTATGTAAAGTCACAAGCCATGGCCTCACTGTGTTAAATTGGTAAATCAACAGCTTTGTTTCCATCTGACTTGCAAGCAAAGTTTGAGCAAACTTGCAAATTGGGTTTCCATCAGCTGGGTTGGAGCAAATAAATGGTCTGAAAAGGCACATCCACCAGAAAAATGGAAGGAGTCTTTAAAGAATTGATCAGTATTGGTCAAGTTGTTATTGTTCTTTACTGTCAGATAATGTTGGCCATATTTCATGTCCAAAGACATTGCTACGTCACAATTTACTAAAGAAAAAATGCAGTTCCATGTTGCATAATTTCAGCAAAATCAATAGAAAAACTTTTGCCATTTCCATTTAAATTCACCTTTTGTTAGAAAAAAAATGAATAGAATGCCAGGTATTGTAAGGAATGTATTACAAACAGTATTGGTACTTTCATATTTTTTTCACTTATTTCATACTGTGGGTATTTCATATTTTTATCTTTTTCATGCCACATATGTTTAACTGCTGTTACTTTGCATCCTCTTATAATACTGTAATCCATACTTTGCTATATTCTTAACCAGCAAGCATTTGACGTAAGGCAATGTGCTGAGGCGGCGACCCAAACGAGCACAAAATTATCACCAGAAAAAACCTGAGATAATAAAGTTCTAATTTTACAAAATGATGCTTCAATTTTGGCGCTGTATTTACACGGGTTTTCAAAATTGCTGCAGGCCATCATATCGACATCTATTCAAGGTCAAAAGGTTTTTATATTCTATTTTTCTTTGCTGTATCCTGGAAGTATTTGCTGCTGCAATGACCCAATTTTGCCCAATGGATGATTAAAGTTTCATCTTATCATCTTATGAAATGGTTCACGAATCGAGAAAACCTACATCCAAAAGCATTATAGACTGAAACACTCACCGGTTTACTCGCACTATTTTCCCTCCTCATCTGTCACACTGTTTGTTTTGCTAAAACGAATATACCAACAGAATTAACCCTTATGTGGCAGCGCTGACACGAGGCAGATGGCTGCAGCAGCTACGTGGAAAGGTGTTATCCCAGGCTGACAGTGAAGATCTGCTATTCACACAGAGTGGTGTGTCGGTGCAGGGTAGCGTGCCGACTTCTCAGAGTCTATCTATGTGCATCTCACTCTGTAAAGGCCACTGATATAAAATTGAGGATGTCAAATTGTTTAATTCAAGAGGGTAGATTTAAAGCATTTCATTTTACCACCCTCCAGAGGTCTATATATTTTTAAATATTGTGAATCTAAATGGTCTAAAAAAGGTCTAAACTGGAGCTGTTTTGAGAGCATTTCAGCACTGAAAAAAAAAGAAAAAAAGTTTCTCCGTGATGTGCATCGTCTTGAAAAAGCGATGCTCTTGTAAGGGCAGAGGGAATATGCCTCCCACTCATCCACTCTTTGCCTCATCATTTACTTTCCCTTCTTCTACTGTAGACACTCCTTTCACTCCCTCTTTTTTTATGTTTTGAAGTGCTATTCCTCAGTGTTGTGCACCTAATTGAAAAGCACTTACAGTTGTTTCTGGTTCAAGGTTGAAACGTTGCTATCTCTTCATGGTGAGCTAATCAGATCCCTTTTCAATCACTGCTTCTCATAATGAAGTGCTGCAGCCTGTCAATGGGATTGCCTGCCTGCCTGGTGTTTTTTGTTTTTTTTTGTTTTTTTTTGAGGGGTGGGGGGGGTTGAGAGGCTGCTGTATGGAGAATGCTTGCTATTGGGGGGGGGGGGTAAGGGGAGTGCAGTGGTGGGGGGTGGTGGTGGTGGGGGGGGGATTGTGGGATAGAGTGGGCTGTCAATTTCTGTCAGGCGCTGAGGTATGTGTGGCGGTGAGTGTATGGCAGGGAGACAGGGGGGTGGGCGCTAGGCAGGGATTAACATGATCAAAGACACAAATGCAGAGACACATAGGCAAAGTAAGAGAAAGGGAGTAGAGCCATGCAGAGTGAGGGAGGGAGCACCCCCCCCCCCTCCCCAATAATAACTCCCATGGAAGAGATGAACCACAACTGAACCGTGGCGCTTCCCCTGCCTGAAACGCCATCAACGCAAACTATCGATTTACAGCGACAAAAATGACAAAAACAAACATTCGATTTTTACAGTACATGCGACTCTGCGCGGTGCATCGATGTAGCGCGGATGTATGTACACACACTGACTTCCCAGTTGCTAGCAATGAGGGCACATGTAGAGGGAGACAGACAGAAAACAAACAAACAAGTCGGGTTTAATAGAATTGTACCTGGCGCCCCGAGGACACACACACACACACAAACAGAGCGTATCAGCCAGAATGCTAA
>NW_027283936.1:32500-34251 GCF_046629955.1 Centroberyx affinis | reverse complement strand
CTTACCAGTACTGTTTCCTCTGTGCCTGTCCCTGTTTGTCCCTGACCCCCCCCCACAGCGGTTTGTGACCCTTGACCTCGTTTCCCAGGTTTCCCGGTGTGACAGAAGCCGCCGTCTGGGGAACCGGGGTGCGCTTGGTTCGCTGACTGTGCCGATGGTTTCAGTGTGTTTGGCCCTCAGAGCCGGGAGGGGCTTCGGCTGTTTCTCTCCGGGACTGAAGCAGCGGGCCTCGGTTCCCATGTGAAGGCTGACTACATACTGACTTGTTATTATATTTTATATTTCCCTGTGGCTTCCATACAGAAACATGAGAAAACTGGAGGAAGAGGAAACTGGACGAAACACAGACTGAACACAAATATTTTCATGTTGCTGAGCTGGAGATTCCCTGGAGATCGACTGGTAGAGCGAGGCACAGACACTGTACTTCTCTCTCTCTCTCTCTCTCTCTCTCTCTCTCTCTCTCTCTCTCTCTCTCTCTCATACACTTTCCACATTTACAGTAAAGTAACTCTTGAATGGTAGAGCAACAACAACAGCAACAGAAAACAACAAGAGACATTTGAATACGCACAGACACAGTGGAGAGAGAGAGAGAGAGAGAGAGAGAGAGAGAGAGAGAGAGAGAGGGAGAGAGAGAACAGAATGTACAGTTGATCCAAATCAGTGTCAAAGGCAAATGAACAGACAAATGGAAGAAGCAAGAGGTTACAGAGGTGTGGACTCGAGTCACATGACTTGGACTCGAGTCAGACTCGAGTCACAAATTTGATGACTTTAGACTCGACTTGACAAAACCAAAAAAGTCTTCGCTTGAACTTGAGCCTTTTGACCTGAAAAGACTTGATACCTTCCCCCAAACCCAAAGATTAAAAAGTATGTTATTTAAAAAGTGCCACGAATCGATTCATTTCCCTTCGTTTCCTGAATCAGCTAAACGTTAACGCTGTTCATTCCCAGCAAGTCGACGCTTCATTTCCCAGATCCGCTTTGTTTGAACCGATCTGACAGCATCCAGTCAAGCTGCAGGAGAGAAACATGAAGAACCGACGTTATGTTACTGGAATGGAAACAATGATACCAAAGATAATTTCGTTGAAGCTGCAGAAAGAACGGTAAGTCGAGGCTAATATATTAACGTAGTTAGCGAGCCAATGCTTAGCTAACGTTACAGCTACCCCCCCCCCCCCCCCCCCCCCATAACACAGGCTCCGTGTCGGCCATTGTTCAGCAATGATCTGTGTAAACAGACGAGAGTGTTGCGGGTTCCCTCCCCGACTCGTACTTTGATGTTCACCTGAAACGAGCTGACAAATCGGCTTCTAAATTAGACATGCGCTGCAATCTGCTAACGTTACAGCAGAGAAATCGCAAGCTAACGTAACGTTAACGTTACTCCCTTCACTGAAAACGAATGATTTCCTCTGTTGTTAAAATGGCACTACATTTGGTGAAGAGCGCATTATGACTTGTTTCGGACTTGAAAAAACTCAAAAATCAAAACTAAATCCACACAATCCATATTAGTGCAGCGAGCCTCTAAACGAGCCGTTTGGACTTCCGTAACTTTGTGGCGTCACAAAGGTTCGCTCATTATCATTTCTGTAAGAAATAACAGACTAACAAAGTGTTTTTTTCAAAGCGGTTGAGCGGTTGTCAGTTTATTACCGGAGAGTTTTCCCTACCTGTAGCCGCCGGGCCGCGGCGTCTCACGTTTCACTCTGGAAACGGTTAGCCGATCGGAACGGAGG
>NW_027283936.1:22500-27500 GCF_046629955.1 Centroberyx affinis | reverse complement strand
GAGGGGACAACGGGGGGAAGATGAGAAGTGTCTGTCTCCACTTTAACTAGAAAGGAACTTGCTTTCCTGGAAATGACCATGAAATGATGCAGCAGTTATTTTTTTTGTGATCAAATTTGCATACGATAAGAAAAAGGAAAAATCACATAGCATAATATAATAACAATGCTACACACAGTCAGTGACAGAAAATAAGAATAAAATAAGTAGTAATTATAATAATAACCGGAGTAAATAAGGGAAAAACAAAAAAAACAAAAAAACAAAAATAAAACCAAGACATCCACCCCAATGATGCAGCAGTTATATAGAAAATTAGAAATTAGAGGAGGGAATTCAACAAATAACTATATTATATGATTATATGAATAATGACTTCTGATAATTGACCTCTGCCTCTTATTTTTCCAGTAAATAGTTTATAGTTTTGCGGTTCTTTCCAGGAAACTCCTTTAATAATTCCTCCTGGCGGCCTGTAGAGGGCGACAGGTAACACATGACTTCATGCTGCTTTAAGACACTATAAAGACTGAAGACTCCAACTTTCCAGCTGTCAATCAAAGTTCAACCTCAGACCAGGATCTCGAGGTTGAACCGCATCATGTTTGTTTTCTGGATCAGGGCTTCGTATCGCCAGCTAGTGTCTGAGATGATTTCATGTGAGTGATGACGCTTTGGGTGCCGAGATTTAGAATCGTCAAACATGTTGAGAAGTCAGTTAGCAGCTTTTTGGGGCTTTTTTGGGGGGGGGTTACCTATCCTGGAAAATGTGTTTTTGGGGGTTGCAGAATCTTGAAAATTTATTTTTTTAGGGGTTACAGAATCTTGAACATAGATTTTTTTGGCCGTTACAGAATCTGCCCACTGAGCAATTTTACGTTGATTAGACGTTTAAAACACGTCTAAATGGCCCATAGCCGTCTAGCCTAAATGAAGTTTAAATGGGGTTGAAAAGTTAAAGTTTATTAGATGTCTATACATAGACAATATTATCCTGGACTATATGAGAGCTACGCATAGACGCAATGTTGAAATTACTTCTTGTGCTCAGATAATTATCTTGTAGGCTAGTCTACAGGACTTCTCTGGTGCATATTTTTGGTATTTACAGATGTTTATTCATTGTAATAATGTATTTACTGCTTGGTCTAAAATAGGTCTATACATAGCTGTAATGATCCTGGGCTATATGAGAGCTAAAGCATAGAAATAGAAAGCATTGAAGCATAGAAAGAAAGCATTGAAATCACGTCTTTTGCTCAGTGGGGGGTGTGACCTTGTGTTGCTCAGCAGGAACACAGAGCATCACAGACTGTTCTTTGTGTTTCTGACTTTGCTGCTTCGTCTTTTCGGTGTCAAAACTAATCTGGTTCAGAACTAATCTGCTGCAGGCTGCCAGGACCAGACAGAGGGCCGTGAACCACAAGACAGCTGTGATGTGATGTGTCCAACATGGAGTCCAACATGGAGTCCAACAAGGAGTCCAACATGGAGTCCAACATGGAGTCCAACATGGAGTCCAGCATGGAGTCCAACATGGAGTCCAACATGGAGTCCAACAAGGAGTCCAACATGGAGTCCAACATGGAGTCCAACATGGAGTCCAACAAGGAGTCCAACATGGAGTCCAACATGGAGTCCAACATGGAGTCCAGCATGGAGTCCAGCATGGAAAATGGAGCCACAGGACGAGTCAACAAGACACACAGAGAGTCTGGAAGCTTCTGTGATGAACGACTCAGCGGAAAACAAACAGAGAAAACAGGAAAGACAGGAGGAAACATCCAACACCCACTCACACACACACACACACACACACACACACACACACACACACACAGTTTACAGTATGACTGGACCGCTCAGGCTCAGCATTCTGTGAAAGGTGATCAAACCATCATGTGGCTGATCAATACTGCAGATCTAAATATCCAGGATCTTTATCAATAAACGTTCAGATACCGAGGGAAAATGTTTCCACAGCTGGACTCGCTCCTGATTGGCTCTCCTCACTAAAGAACTGAAATCCGTCCAATCGGGGTCCAGTTTGCACTCGGCAGGTTCACCTCGTTTGAGTCAGAGGAGCCGCTGCTGTCGGCCAATCAGGAGCCAGGATTGTGACGACTCAGTCTGCACATTCATTCAGTTTAACTTTGAACTAAACTATTTATGAGGAACATGAATCTGATCCTGAGACAGAGGAGAACAATGTGGAGCTTTAACTGCTGCTTTTACTCCTAGATAGAAGAAAAGATATTTTTTTATTGATGTGTCACAGATCAAAGAGAGTAAAGTGCTTTTACAGTAAACACATTAATCACAATAAACACATTAATCACAATGAACACATTAATCACAATGAACACATTAATCACAATGAACACATTAATCACAATGAACACATTAATCACAATAAACACATTAGTCAGAGGGGAAAAAGGGGTTGAGGACCGCTGAGAGTTATGAGACAGGCTAAAAATAAATCTACATATTTTTTCTTCTTATGTTTTTTTTACTCTAAATTCAGCTACAGATATTTGATTTATACATGAAGCTTATCTCACGCTTTGTCTTGTTTTATTTATATTATGTAAAAAGAACAAAACAAAAGAGATTATATTTCGGTGATTCAGCCTGACATAAATAAAGTACAGGAATAAATAACAAGTGTTGAAAAATAAAAAGTCATAAAAAAAAATAAAATCAGACTGGATGAGTCAGTCTGAGGCTCAGACCACCGTGACGCACACATCGCCTCTTCTTCTTCTTCTTCTTCTTCTTCTTGTGCTTATTCTTCTTCTTCTTCTGCGTCTGTCGCCTCCTCTCCGTCTCGTCTCTCATTTCATTTCATCCCTCGTTCATCTCGTCTCTCCTCCTCGCCGTGCTGTTGACCTTTAGCTGCCGCTCTCATGTGTGATTTGTTTCTTAATACAGATCTGTGAGGTGTGTGTGTGTGTGTGTGGTGTGTGTGTGGTGTGTGTGTGTGTGTGAGACATTATCATAACAATAACTGAGTTTCTGTCCTGGTTCTCGCCGTCTCTCTCTCTGCGGTCCAGACGGGACCAGAGGTGCATGATGGGAAATCAGTGGTGATGTTGTTAGTCATCATTTCTGTGGGATTTTCTGTTTACGTTTCAAACCTCCAGATTTCAGTAATTCGTTTCTTCTCATTTCCCTCCGAGTCGCTCCTCTCTCTCCTGACTCCGCCCCCTTCTGTCAGAACGGCCCAATCACTGCCCATCTTTCGGCTTTGAGACTAAAGACAAATCTCTTCATGTTACACCTGGACCCTTCTTCAACTAACCTATCTTCTTACCCTTCTTAAACTTAAAAAAAAATATAAAAAATAAATAAAAAATTCAACGAATGCTACTTATTCCTATTAAAAGTCTTAGCTGATGAAGACTTTGATGCACAGTTGGTTTCACTGCTGTTGACTATGTACTATTGTAAGTAGCTTTGGACAAAAGTAATGTAATGTGATGTGATGTGATGTGATGTGATGTAATGTGATGTGATGTGATGTGATGTGATGTGATGTGATGTGATGTGATGTAATGTGATGTGATGTAATGTAATGTGATGTAATGTAATGTGATGTGATGTAATGTAATGTGTGTTGAGGAATATTCTGTTACCTCTTGATCAAATCAAACCCTTTAAAAACCCTACTGGATGAATCTGGATGTATTTTAAATGAAACTGACTGGCTGTTCTGTGAAGCTGGATGTGGAACCATTGGTTCCTGAGGGAGAACGCAGCACGGCGCCCCCTGCTGGACGCGGCGCCCCCTGCTGGACACGGCTGCAGCTCAGGGAAACGTTAAGATACGTTGAAAACTTTCCTCCGGTCCGTCTCGACTCTGAACGCAGCTCATGAGCGAACGAAGTTAACGATGTTTTCCTTCAATACGATAAAACAGATGAACGAAGTCTAAATGATTTGCTGACAGACTGAGACTCCAACAGATAACAGATAACAGCTCCCTCCAATGTGCATTATCAATATTAAGCAAAAAAAAGTAAACACACACACATTACACAGTCAGTCAGTCAGTCAGTCAGTCAGTGAAACAGTCAGTCAGTCATCCTGTACTTCCACAGTCTGCCTGTTTGAACTGCGCTGACTGAACCAACACATTAATAAACGCTGAGTCAGCGTCTCTCTCTGTGGAGACAAACAGCCCGCTGCTCCAGTTAGCATGTGGCTAACAGAACCCATTACTTTCAGTGAGGAATGCTAAAGTAAGTAAAGAAACCCGCTGGATAAACTCTTATCGGCGTCTGGAGAATTCCTGCGGTTCTATTTAAAAGTCGGTTCTTATCTCAGTGAAAACAGAACGGTTCTCTCTGCAGCTGATGATGAAGAACAAAGGACTGTTCTGATCAGCTCTATTGATCCCAGCCGGTCTGATCAGCTGCTGCGTCATGTGACTCGCTGTGTTTTCAGTTGAAAGCGTTCTGACGCCTTCTGATCTTTACTTACAATAAACATTCAAATTACATTCAGTTTAAATCTCATTAACCGTACAGTTGCCCCATAAAGAATTACCGGTTTTTACATATTGTGTTTATTATATCATTCTCTCATTACAATAATTATCATACACTCCAATGTGTTTATAATGTGTCTCTGATGCCTCACAAAGCCTCAGATTTTACCCCAAAACCTGTTAAAGCTCCACATGATTCAGTTTCTCAGGATCAGATTAAAGTTCCTCATGATGTTCTGCAGATAAATGGTTTAACTCAAAGTTAAACTGAATGAATGTGCAGACTGAGTCGTCACAATCCTGGCTCCTGATTGGCCGACAGCAGCGGCGGCAGAGTGGAGGCTTTCCAGGTCAAATGCTGCAATCTGGACCCTGATTGGACGGATTTCAGTCATTCTTTAGTGAGGAGAGCCAATCAGGAGCGAGTCCAGGTGTGATGCGTTTTGAAAATGTCATAACTTTAAAATTTAACCATCAAACAAAATCTTCATTACATATCTTTGATCAT
>NW_027283936.1:15000-17500 GCF_046629955.1 Centroberyx affinis | reverse complement strand
ATTTAATCTAGTGTGTGTGTGATAAAGAGAAACACTGAGAGGTCGAGAGAAAAGACAGAGGGAGTTGACTGTGACATTTAGCGGTTTGTGTGTGTGTGTGTGTCTGTGGTGTGGTGTGGTGTGTGTGTGTGTGTGTCTGTTGTGTGGTGTGGTGTGTGTGTGTGTGTGTGTGTGTGTGTCTGCGGTGTGGTGTGGTGTGTGTGTGTGTGTGTGTGTGTGTGTTTCTGTGGTGTGGTGTGTGTGTACGTGTACGTGTGTGTGTGTGTGTCTGTGGTCTGGTGTGTGTGTGTGTGCTTTGTTATGAATTGAAAACAGAAACAACATTACTAAAGCAGTAGATTATTGTTATTGTATTAAATAACAATATAATATAACATAATATCATGCAAGAATGAATACTAGCAAAAACAAAATATATGTTTAGAACAACTGAATAATATTAAAATAATAATATATAAACTTAGAATTTAAAATTCAACCATCTGAAGCCAAAGAGCAGAAACTGAGAAACAAGACTAAACAACTTTAGAACTAAGATTTATTTGAGCAATATGACACGAGAGGCTGAGCTTTACCGTCATTATAGAGCTGTAACCATAGAAACGATTGTCAGAAGTGTAACCATAGAAACGACTGTGAGAAGTGTAACCATAGAAACAATTGTCAGAAGTGTAACCATAGAAACGATTGTCAGAAGTGTAACCATAGAAACGACTGTCAGAACTGTAACCATAGAAACCACTGTGAGAAGTGTAACCATAGAAACAATTGTCAGAAGTGTAACCATAGAAACAACCGTCAGAAGTGTAACCATAGAAACGATTGTCAGAAGTGTAACCATAGAAACGATTGTCAGAAGTGTAACCATAGAAACAACCGTCAGAACTGTAACCATAGAAACGATTGTCAGAAGTGTAACCATAGAAACGATTGTCAGAAGTGTAACCATAGAAACAACCGTCAGAACTGTAACCATAGAAACGATTGTCAGAACTGTAACCATAGAAACGATTGTCAGAAGTGTAACCATAGAAACAACCGTCAGAACTGTAACCATAGAAACGATTGTCAGAAGTGTAACCACTGCAGAACTGGCTCAGACTGTTTGTTTTGTTTCTGAAGGGAACAAACTTCCTGACTGAGGAGCGATGTGATTGGACGTGAAACAGACCGCACAGTCCCTCCATCGGCCAATCACAGCTCAGTATTCACTGCAGTCCGGTTCGCCGTCACAGTTCCTCAGATGTGTTTCGCTCATCGTTCAGGAACTTCGACAAAGAAAAACATTCCTGATTCAGGGATTTACACACAGAAACCAGCCAGGAGGATTCAACTGGAGCCGCTCAGAACCACGATCCACATGAACAGAACTGACTCAAAACCATGATCCACATGAACAGAACTGACTCAAAACCACGATCCACATGAACAGAAACGACTCAAACCATGATCCACATGAACAGAACTGACTCAAAACCACGATCCAAATGAACAGAAACGACTCAAAACCACGATCCACATTAACAGAAACGACTCAAAACCACGATCCACATAAACAGAACTGACTCAAAACCACGATCCACATGAACAGAACTGACTCAAAACCACGATCCACAGGAACAGAAACGACTCAAAACCACGATCCACATGAACAGAACTGACTCAAAACCACGATCCACATGAACAGAACTGACTCAAAACCACGATCCACATGAACAGAACTGACTCAAAACCACAATCCATATGAACAGAACTGACTCAAAAGGAAAGTTCGCTCAGTGTTTTTACACTCCAAAAAAAAAATTTTTTAGCCAAACAAGGTTTTCCGGTGAAGAAGAAGAAGTTACTGTGACTGTTCACACTGACACTCATAACATCAGTATAAACCAGAGGTGAGACCAAGTCAGCTTCACTCGAGTCCCATGTCAGTCTCAAGTCTTGAGGCTCAAGTCTAAATGTAGAACAGCAAGTCAAGTCAGAACAAATCAAGAGTCCGGTATCAATTTAATATCTTAAAGAAAACTAAATATCTAGGACTTTTCAATGCAATATGGTTTTAATAGGATAAAAACTTGGTACGAGCATCATGAGTTTGATTTCTATAATCAGTTTCAACTTCAATAAATTCAATCATTCCATACAAATTCAGAAAACAGAATTTAAATTCAGTCGTCTGCTGGAACAAATCTCATCACTTTCAATCGAAGTCATTTACACAAACACAAGATCTCAAGTCAAGACTTTAGAAACCTTTTCAAGTCATCAGAGTACAAGTCAGAGTCAAGTCCCAAGTCACCAGAACCCAAGTCAAGTCCAGTCTCAAGTCTCCTCTTCATGCATCAAGTCAAGTCTCAAGCTATTGTCATGTCTGCCACTTTACTGAGTCTTTCCATTCTGTGAGACTTTCTCCTCCTCCTCCTCTACATTTATCTGTCACTAGTCACTAGTCACTTTGCAGAATAAAGTTTTACATCAAAACAAACGATGAGCTCATAAAACA
>NW_027283936.1:0-10000 GCF_046629955.1 Centroberyx affinis | reverse complement strand
GAAAAATGCAAAACTATAATAACCTTGACACACACACACACACACACACACACACCCCAAAGTTATTATCGGTAACAAAAACTAACAAAATAATGAAAACTAGGTGTGAAAAAACATTTCCATTAACTGAAATAAAAATAATAACGAGGCTTTACAAAAAAATGATAACTGAAACTACATTGTGTGTTTACAAAACTAACTAAGATAAACTAAAATTATAGAGAAAATTTTCATCTTTATCAATTTATTTCATACATAAGCCTAGTATTTTGAATTTTTGAATCTCAAATACCCCATATTACAAAAAAGACTAAAACTAACACTGAAACTAATAAAAACTAAACTAAAACGAAGGATTTTCAAAAAATAAAAACTCAAGTAGCAAACCCGCTTTAAAAACGAATTAAAACTAAACTGACATTGAAAACAAAAAGTCAAAACGAAATAAAAATAAAAACTAATGAAAAAGGCAAAACTATAACAACCTTGACACACACACACACACACACACACACACACACACACACTGACCTCTGCCTTGCTGGCTGATGTCGTGGACCAGCTCTGCGTAGCTGAGCTTGTCGGCGGCGATGACGTGGTCGGTGATGGTGACGTTGCGGTCGCCCAGCAGCTTGTAGAGCCCCTCCACCGCGAAGTAACACGGCCGGTCGTCGTTGGTGTCTTTGTTGTCGCTGAAGATCAGCATGGCGTGCCGCCGCCAGCCGAAATGCTCGTGGAGCTTCACGCCGAACTCGCCCAGCTTCTTGTGGGTCGGGCCCGTGTTGGTGACCGCCGCGTAGCCGTCGAACCCGATGGCCCGGGCGCCGGCCGTCACCATGGGAACCTCCCAGTGGGTGGTGAAGCGGGCGACGGGCGACGAGGAGTAGTCGCACCCGGGGCCGATGAAGGCCCAGGGGTCGTGGGACAGCTTGAGGTCGACGGCCACCAGCGGCGCCATGGAGTCGGAGCAGAAGCCCTCGCGGTTCTCCGAGCTGCCGTGGACCAGGCGGAGCTTCAGGCCGGGCAGCAGCGCCGGGTCGCCGTTCACCCGCTCCACTGCCCGGTACAGCGCCGGCGCCACGCGAGGCCACGCCCACGCGTAGTCCAGGTTGGTCAGGGGCAAGATGGCCGCCAGCGTCACGTTCTGCGGCTCCTCTCTGTCGGCGCCGGCGGAGAGCGAGGAGTCGGACGGTTGGATGGGGGAGGAGGAGGAGAGGAGAACCAGGGAGAGGAAGAAGAAGAAGAGGAGCGCTGAGGGGCGGGTCCACCTGGAGAACATGGTGATGGAGGAGGAACCGGATCAGACCGGACAGGACCGGATCAGACTGGACCGGACTGGATCAGACTGGACCGGACTGGGTTGAACTGGACGACCGTCAGACTGAAGCTGCTGAGGAAACAGGAGTCAGAGTGTCAATGAAAGACTTTTTCCAAACCTGTTTTTCTCCGGTGGAGGTGTGTGTGGAGCTGCTCCTCGCTTCACATTCACACTGATCCACACGGTCACCTGTGACATCACAGTTTAGGGGGCGGGGCCAAACTCTCCTCTCTTGTTTCTGGCTATAGGGGACAGAAGCGAATGTTGGCTGTCAGTTCAAAACGCCAAAGACCAAAGAGCGAACATATTTCATATCATTTTGTGTTCAGTGGAATGTCCCTTTACCGCCTGCTGCAGCCTGTTCAGAAGGAGGCGGGGCAGCTGATTGGCAGGTGATTTACGGAGCGGCTGATTGGCTGAACCCTCGGGGACTCTGCTTGTCTCAGTTCAGTGAGCTGTGGCTCTAATGGGCTTTCTTTACCCACAGCAGCTTGAACATCCAGACTGTTTCCCGCACACACACACACACACACACACACACACACACACACACACACACACACACACACACACTAACACACACACACACACACACACACACACACACAAACACACATCCAGTCACACTGGGAGCCGACCAGTACAGCCACAGTCTGATACTGTATGGCGGGTAAAGTGACTTAAAGAGAAACTAACCCTGTAACCCCTCTCAGACCTTCATCAAAGGAATTGGCATTGAATTTGTAGAACATTATAAATATCTTGGAACTTGGAAATTTGGTGCAAATTCTGATGCGGTCTGTAAGAAGGGAAAGCAACTTTTGTATTAATGTAGATGGGAAAATGATGTCTTTGTTTTACAAGTCATTCACAGAATCTGTTCTTACTTTTTCTATGATTGCTTGGTATGGTAACCTGAACATCAGGGACAAAAACCACCTGAGCTGTATTGTGCAGGTGGCTGGTGAGGTGATCGGTGTCCCACAGACCCCCCCGACGGCCATCTTTGACCAGCAGGTTCTCCGCAAGGCCAGGTCTACATTAGACTGCATAAACCACCGCCTTCACTGTGAGTCTGAAACTCTTCCTTCAGGCTGTAGATCAGAGTTCCCCGGTTCAGATGCAATAGGAGTAAAAACTCCTTTGTTCCCTGTGCAATAACTCTGCTCAATCTACACGTGTAATTTAGCATTTTAGAGATTGTTTTGTTGTACTATTGTGTTCTGTGTATTGTATGTACAGGAAACATTTTTGTACTTTTTGTTTTTGTACTTTTTGTTTTTGTTTTTGTACTTGTGTTGTTTTTTATCTTGTGCCCCTGACTGCAAGTCAAGTTTCCCATCTGGGATAATAAAGTGACTGAACTGATCTGCGGTCAGGTGATGTCGGGTCGTTCTCCTGCTTTATGGTCAGAGAACTGGAGAATGGAACGTTTCCTCAAGTGTTTCCACACACTGCCAGGCTTCTAGGCTAATGTTAGCAATGAAGCTAGCGATAGCCGAGCTAGTGACCAATCTTCAGCTATTTCAGTGGATTCTGAATATGAACACCGCAGCTCTGTAGTTATCCACGTCTTTTAAATTTGTGGTTAATTTTCGGCTTTATTGTATGAAATTTCTTCCGCTCACATTGCGACTCTGCGGCTGTTCGGCCATGTTGGAAAGAGCGATGACATCACGACTCGACAGATTCCCGCTGCAGCTACGATCCTGATTTCTCCGACTTGATCATCGACAGAATCGGGTCTTCATGACGCACTTCCTGGTCGGAAACTCCTTCAGACCGTAAATCTGACACCACTTGAATGCTGGGTAAACCCCAAACCCAAATCTGTGTAAAGCCTGACATCTCATGCTAAAAGGCATGCTACTGAAGGTGCCATCTTCTATTGGCTGATCTTTGGTGCCTGGTGATGTCATCACCTATTGTACTCTATACTCTATCATCACTTGGCACCAAATATCAGCCAATAGCAGATGGCCATTTCAGCAGCATGTTGTTTACCTTCAGATGTCCGGCTTCACACAGGTTTGGGTTTCAGTTTCTCTTTAAAGCTACAACTTGCAGGAAGTGTATTGTTAGCCCCGCCCTCCTGTCCCGGCACCTGTCACTCATGTTGACGAGCTGTCTACCATCCAGCCTGACTGTGTTCAACTGCGAGCGACATGACCGACAGCTCATCGCCGTCAACAGCCAATCAGATTTCTGCTCTTCCTTGTTTCCCTGATGATGTCATTTAGTTTAATCAACAACCTTTCACAATGGAGGACAAGTTGATTCCAGCCGTTCAAAGCTTCCCAGATCTCTACAACTGTTATTTAAAAACAACAGAAGAAACATCTCAGAAAGTAAACTTGGACGGCTGAAGTCAAGTCAAGAGTTTTTTATTTTCAAATAATGCTAACGAATTAGCGTTCGCTAATGAATTATATTAACCTGTTAAAAACACATAACATTATAAAAGGCAACACCAGAGCATCAAAAAACACATGATCTGCCTGTTTCTGAACGTATAGCTTCACTCTTCTTTCTTTATTTCTTTTCTTCTTCTTTCCTCCATTGTTGTTGTCGTTGTGACTTCCTGCTCTGCAGCCGCTCGCCTCACCTTGACAGACACACCCGGCTCACCGCTGGCCCCGCCCACAAGACACGGAAATGGTTTCCGCCCCAAAACGTCCCAACAGCAAACTGGAGACTTAGGCCTGAACACAGAATAGATCCTGTGTATATAATGTTATTTTAAAGTGAAAAAGTTGCATATTGCAGCTTTAAAGGAAGCTGCGTGTTTGTTACTGAGGGAACGGAGAGTGTTACTCATTCACCAACCACACACACACACACACACACACACACACACACACACACACACACACACACACACACACACACACACCACCACCACGCCTGAGGCTCCTCAGACTGACCAACAGCCAAACACAAACTCCTCCACTCCGCTGGATATGAAACATATCAGTCACATTAATGTTGCAGTATGAAAAAAAAATCCATAGTGAATAGACTGAAATACAAGCAGCTTTATAATTCATTTTCATTTCAACACACACAGTCTGTCAGAGAGGCTTCTGCCCCCCAGCCCAGAAACCATGTTGAATACTACAGAATACTATAGAAATGCTAGAGAATACTTCAGAATACTGCAGAAATCCTGCAGAATACTTCAGAATACTATAGAAATCCTGCAGTATACTTCAGAAAACCCGTAGAAATGTGATCAAGATTTCAGTAGCAGGTCCAACAGCAGACACTGCCTCAGTGTGTGTGTGTGTGTGTGTGTGTGTGTGTGTGTGTGTGTGTGTGGGGGTTCAGTTTTCATCATATCGCAGCTTCACTATCTGTCCCAGCAGTCACAGTACGACGCTCTGTCAGTGTGATGCTGCTGGATGCGATAAGGCTGAATATTATTCCAGGACCCTGACCGCCTGGCTGACCGCCTGGCTGACCGCCTGGTTACACTTTCAGTACAGCTGGTTCCTTTTAGCCAGGGGACACTGGAGCTTACAGACTGTTTTAGCCAGGAGATACTGGAGCTTACAGACTGTTTTAGCCCGGGGACACTGGAACTTGCAGACTGTTTTAGCCAGGGGACACTGGAGCTTACAGACCTTTTTAGCCAGGGGACACTGGAGTTTACAGACTGTTTTAGCCAGGGGACGCTGGAGTTTACAGACTGTTTTAGCCAGGAGATACTGGAGCTTATACACTGTTTTAGACACTGGAGCTTACACACTGTTTTAGCTGGGGGACACTGGAGCTTACAGGCTGTGTTTTAGCCAGAGGAAAGACTATGTTTTAGCCAGGGAACAGATTGTGTTTTAGCCAGAGGAAAGACTATGTTTTAGCCAGGGAACAGATTGTGTTTTAGCCAGAGGCCAGAGGCCAGATTGTGTTTTAGCCAGAGGACAGATTGTGTTAGTGGTTTACCAGGTGAAACCAGCAAGAGATGAGAGCTTTGACCTGGTTTCACTGGTGTGTGTGTGTGTGTGTGTGTGTGTGTGTGTGTGTGTGTGTGTGCCTACAGATGTTTGCCATGCAGTTTGGCAGGACTGAACCATTGTTCCTGGGCCAGCAGCAGATCCTGGGCCAGCCTTACATAAGCATTGCGAAACAGCAGCAGCCTCCAGTCCAACACTCAGTAATGTACACAACCACAAAACACATTCAGACAAAACACACAAACTGCACCAAAAGATACAATCAATAACTCTATCCGAAATACACTGTGGACGCTGGAAACCCACTGAGTGTCCCGCTGATCTGAAAAATATAGTTTCCCAAAATCTGTTTCCAGTCACTGACATTTACATGCGCAAATACAATTTTAGGCCAATTTTTGTGTATTTTTAAACTCTAAACATATTGTGAAGTAAATATTTTTGCAGCCACTGTTAACTAAAGAACGAAAAATCATTCCCAACATTCCTAAAAACATTGCTATTATATTCCTATAGGGACTTATCGTATTTCTATGATCATTAGCCTAACAGTCACTTCATAGTATCTTATGGTACATTATGGTATATTTGATATCCTATAGTATCACTATAATGTTCCTGTAATATTCCTATAGGGATTTACAGTGTGTCGGTGGCTCTCAATAGTGAGTTTATCATGCTCTAATAGTGTATTGCTTCTCCTAAGGTTCTTTTATAATATTCCTATGATATTCCTATAGGGACTATATGTTATATTTGTGCAGTATCCTGCTGAAATTCCCTACAGGATCGTGAAGTTGAGTATAGGATAGAAACGCCGTTACCTCTTCTGACCGGTTTCTACTGCTTCCTCATGTTTCCACCGGAGGAAAAAATAAAGAAATAGAAGCAGCCTGTTGTTTCCACAGCGACCCGCCTGCTTTTTAACGAGGAAACTCTTCCGAAAGTGTCGGCAGGCTCCAACTCTGCAGCCATGAATCCACAGAACGGTTGAAATCAGAAGGAAAATCTCTTCACCGTTAAGACAGAAACAGAAACAGAATCTCCGGGGCCGTTAATTCTCCGCCGGCGGGTTTCTGGTGGCTGGAAAATTTAAAATCCTCCCGTTCATGTTGCAGGTTGACGGTTCGTGAAGGTTTGATCCGCGTTGAGTGAAGCGTCTACCGGCGGATCCCCGGGTTTCTGTCCGCCAGCAGAGCGTCAGCCACACACACACGCACACACGCACACACACACACACACACACACACACAAATGTACAGACGCACAGGCACACTCAAAGCGCTGCTGCTGGTCAGTGTGATGGATGAGTTGGGGGGGGGCTGCTGACTGTGTGTGTGTGTGTGTGTGTGTGTGTATTTGCGTGTGTTTGTCTGCCAAGGGAATATTCAATTACCATTATATGTAGACTCATGAAAAGAGGAGATGTGTCCCAGAGGAGAGAGTGTGTGTGTGTGTGTGTGTGTGTCTCCTGCACCCTCATCTATCTTTCTCTATTGTTACCATGTGTGTATATTTTTTGCCGATATTCAAAAAAAATCTGCGTCTCAGTAAATTGATTTGATGCACAGATTTAAACCAGGATGTTAATTAAATCAGCGCCGGGCGACTTCGCACGCTGGCGGCCCCAAGTGGCAGCAAGAGGAAACTGTTTGAATATTGAGGACTTCATTACCCAGAAGTCCTGTAAAGCTGAGGCAGGCAATCCGTCTGATCGGTGATGAAGGGAAGGCTGAAGCACGTAGGGAGAGAGGACGGACCCGCCGGTCTATGTGGGTTCATGAGATTTTTTGTGAGCGAGGAAACATCTCGGCGAGTTCCATCGTTTGGTCAAGAGCTGAAGTTGGACGGGAGGTTAGTCTTCGTGGTATTTGTCCCGCCCCTCCTCCACTGTGATTGGACGGCTGGGTAAAAAGTGACAGTGACGAGCGCAACGTTTTACCCAGAGTTGAACATTTTTCAACTCTCGGCGACCAGAAAAAAACGTCAAACGTGCTCAGCGCAGAACAGACACTCAGCGGCGCTCCCATCGCAAACAATGAAAAAAATACGCTAAAGACACGCCTCCTAAGCAAGTAAGTAAGTAAAGTTTATTTATGTAGCACCATTCACAGAGCAAAGTCACAAAGTGCTTCACAAGAGTAAAATAATTTAACAAAAGAAAACCGTAAAAAACAATAAAACATAAAGACAAAAGACATAACACAGAATTAGAGACACAGAGGCTAAACGAAGGCCAGTCTGAACAGAACAGTCAGCAGAGACTGCAGATCTTAAGTCTAATGGCAAAGCCACAATTTCAAAGACTCGACAAAGACCTAAGTGACCTGCCTGTACTGTAGGGATGGAGCAGGTCACAGGGCTCTACAGGTGAGTACAAGAACTTTAAATTGAATCCTAATCTTGATGGGAAGCCAATGTAAAGAAGCTAAGATGGTGCTGCTGGACGAGGCCGAGGGACGGGAAGAGGGAGTTACAGTAGTCCAGGCAGGATTATTTAAAAACATGAATAATCATCTCTAAATCAGGTTGTGACACATCAGACCGGAGTTTGGCAATGTTTGTTAGATGGAAAAAACATGCACTCTACGACTTAATGTGATGATCAAAGTACATCCTGATCAAAAATAATACCAAGATTTCTAAGGTTAGACCGTACAGATGAGGAAAGGGACCCAATACACCTTGGAAATGATACTGTCAGAAGCAATGATAAGGACCTCAGTCTGATCTGGATCCAGTCCTTAACGGCAATCAGACGATTGTCCAAAACAGACAGTTTGTCTTATCCGGCTTAAGATGTACAGCTGAATATCATCAGCATACCGGTGATAAGAAATACCTTTAAAAGTGCTAATAATCTGTCAGAGGGGAAGCATATAAGGCAAACAAGACGGGACCCAGAACAGAACCCTGGGGCACACCGCGGGACAGGGCAGCAGATGAAGACATGTAGGGACCGACCGACAGAAAACCACCAGTCCAGGACGCTCCCAGAGATTCCACCCACAGCCCGAGTCTTCCAATCAGAATGCAGCGATCTAAGGTATCGAAAGCTGCGCTAAGATCCAGCAGCACCAAAACATCAGCGGATATCATGATGTCACCGGAGACTCTGAGTAGAGCTGTGTCAGCAGAACCCAGAGTGGAACTTTTCAAGAATGTTGTGTGTGTTTAAAACAGCAGTGAACTGTTTGGCAACAACTTTTTCTACAATTTTAGGGATAAAAGGCAACTTGGATATAGTTATATATAGCCTATAGTTTTTGGGCAGGAATGGATCAAAGTTTGCTGAACAACTGCATATTTAAAATAAGCTGGGACACAACCAGGCTGCAGGGAGCTGTTGATAACAGAGACCAGGCACCAGGGACCAATAGGCCCAAGTGCATTTTTAAACAGAGAAGGTGGTAAAACGTCTATGGGGCTTGAAGAAGGTTTCATACTGCCCACCAGATCAATGAGGTCTTAAAGGGAGATAAGAGAGAAGCGGTCCAAGATTAACGGCCGAGTTGGGCAGACAGAAAAGGGAGTGGAAGAGGGGAAGATGTTTGCCCTAACATCTCTAATCTTCTCCACAAAGAAAGAGAGAAAGAACCTGCATCCTTAACCATGTTGTTAAAATCAGTTAAAAGTTCTTTACAGTAGAAAGTTTACAATGGAGCTCCAGAAACACAAGCTGCCTCCTGCTGCAAAACAACACGCTCCATGTAACTGAAGCTGCTCTTCTGTTTTGAAGATGCAGAGAGAAAGGCAAGCTCCGCCTCCTCCGCCTCCTCCGGCTCTGATTGGCCAGTGAACAGCTGACGGATATTTACGGTTTCTGCGGTCCGAAAAAAGTTCAAGAAGTTTAAACTACAAACTGTGAAAAAGATGGACAGTGCTCTGTTCTCTCCGTCCGCTAGATCAATCTGGTCTGATACAATATTGAGTATTGATACATTATTGATACATTATTTATGTAACTGTATTGATGTATCTATAGGTCTCTGGGTATTGATACAGTATTGATATAACTCTGGATCTATAGGTCTCTGGGTATTGATACAGTATTGATATAACTCTGGATCTATAGGTCTCTGGGTATTGATACAGTATTGATATAACTCTGGATCTATAGGTCTCTGGGTATTGATACAGTATTGATACAGTATTGATGTAACTCTGGATCTATAGGTCTCTGGGTATTGATACAGTATTGATATAACTCTGGATCTATAGGTCTCTGGGTATTGATACAGTATTGATATAACTCTGGATCTATAGGTCTCTGGGTATTGATACAGTATTGATACAGTATTGATGTAACTCTGGATCTATAGGTCTCTGGGTATTGATACAGTACTGATGTAACTCTGGATCTATAGGTCTCTGGGTATTGATACAGTATTGATACAGTATTGATGTAACTCTGGATCTATAGGACTCTGGGCAGCGCTCTCGTTCCTCTTCCTCTTCTATTGTTCTGTCATTTTTTTCTTTCTTCCTCTCAATTAGGAACCTGCTATTTTAGTCAGACCATTAGACTCTCTCTCTCTTCTCTCTCTCTCTCTCTCTCTTTCTCTTTAACACTTTTAACTCTTAATTTTTAACCTTTAGAAACCCTTGACCTTTGACCCTGGTGGTTTGTATAAACAGATAAACAGTTGTGATGATAAAGTTGTTGAATTGAAATGAAAGATTCTAGAATACATACAATCCAAATACAAACCACTTTCTCCACCACACA